>NC_059435.1:71849211-72066711 GCF_021028975.2 Sphaerodactylus townsendi | reverse complement strand
ATTCGGCCAATGACTGCTTTGCTGGGCAGAGTCTATGGCAGGGGTAGGGAACCTGCGGCTCTCCAGATGTTCAGGAAATACAATTCCCATCAGCCTCTGTCAGCATGGCCAATTGGCCATGCTGGTAGGGGCTGATGGGAATTGTAGTTCCTGAACATCTGGAGAGCCGCAGGTTCCCTACCCCTGGTCTATGGCATTATACCCTGCTGAAGTCCCGCCCTCCCTTCCTAAGCTCCGCCCCCAAACTCTGCAGGAATGTCCCAATCCAGAGCTACTGTGGGCCTTCCCTGGGCTGCACAGAGATACCCTTGCTGGCTTCCTAGGAACCCCCTAGAATTTTTTCCAGAATGCATTTGGAAATGTGATCCCTAATGGGGCACAGGTAGTGATTGTGGCTTGCTACAAATGCTATGTGTTTTTTCCTTTTAATTCTGCACACTTTCCCCCCTTCAACTGATTTTGGAAAAGTTTTTTCTTAGTTTTATCACTATTGTTTTCCTGAGCACTTTTACAGTGATTTTAAAAAAAAAATCCATTTCCAAGTCAGATTCCCTTGAGCAGGCGAACTTGTTGAAATGGTCTTTATTTCTCCACTCCACCAAATACCTGGCCCTTATCCATGCCCCATCTAGTTTACCCAACCTCCCTTTTAGCCATTTTCCCCTCCCCCTCTTTCTCCATTTTCCAAGGGATTTTTTTTAAAAAATCCTGTATCGAATGAGCAATGTAACCTTAAGGGCACAGACACAAAGCAGGTCAATTGTATCAGCTTTGTCAATTTCGTCCAGAGTGAGTGAGGTCATATTCGTGTCAATTTCCTCCTGCAAAAGCAACTTCCCTTGCCTATTTCAGCCACTCCTAACTGCAGACACCATGTCTCTTTGCCTTAAATTGTCACCGGCACTGCCAGAGCATCCTGTGAATTTAACTGGGAGGGTGTTGGACCTCAAGAGGCCATCCACGTTCTGCAAAGTCAATCAGAATATCCCCACTGATGATGCTTCTACTTTTTGAAGAAGAAGAAGAAGAAGAAGAAGAAGAAGAAGAAGAAGAAGAAGAAGAAGAAGAAGAAGAAGAAGAAGAAGAAGAAGAAGAAGAAGAAGAAGAAGAAGAAGAAGAAGAAGAAGAAGAAGAAGAAGAAGAAGAAGAAGAAAAAGAAAAAGAAAAAGAAAAAGAAGAGGAGGAGGAGGAGGAGTTTGGATTTACATTCCCCTTTCTCTCCTGCAGGAGACTCAAAGGGGCTGACAATCTCCTTGCCCTTCCCCCCTCACAACAAACACCCTGTCAGGTAGGTGGGGCTGAGAGAGCTCCAAGAAGCGGTGACTAGCCCAAGGTCACCCAGCTGGCATTTGTGGGAGTGTACGGGCTAATCTGAATTCCCCAGATAAGCCTCCACAGCTCAGGTGGCAGAGCTGGGAATCAAACCCGGTTCCTCCAGATTAGATACACAAGCTCTTAACCTCCTACGCCACTGCTGCTCACAGTGATGACACAGTGATGGGGTGCAAACTCTGTGCGCTATTGTTGCCAGTGCGCAGCAATGTTGGCCCAGGGAAACGTAATCTGGGGCCCATTCTCGACAAGCATGGGCAATAAAGAACCAGGCAGAGGGGTAGTGGGAAGGCCAAACACAGGTGTTGGTGGGAGATCCCATGCTGCATCATCAGAGGCACTGAATCTAGATGGCTGTTTGTTAGAAAATGAGGCACTTGTTCACCATAATAGCAGAGCTAGGGTTGCCAACTCCAGGCTGACAATTTGCTGGAGATTTTCCACATGGAGTCTGGGGAGAGATTTCAATGGGGCTTAATACCACAAAGTCCACCCTCCCAAGCAGCCATTTTCTCTCTGTCATCTGGAGATCAGTTGTGAGTCTAGCGCCACCTGGAGGCTGGAGACCCTTTGGCAGGAAGGGGATATTTTGGAGGGGTTCTGTTTTTCCTGAGTCAACTCTAGAACATAGCGGCCTCCCACACAGTAAGTGCTGGACTGTCAAGGATTGGGGAGGGTATCTTTGCTTTGTTTCTTTGGAGCAAATGGTAATGATTCATTTACCCACTTTCAAAATGTCGTTGCGTGCCTTTGGAAGCCAACGAGGGTTTCACTCTCGAGAACAGGTGGTGAACCAGGGGTTCAAACTGACTGAAGCTGAAACACTCCCGGACGCAGCTGTAGCTTTTAAGGCATCTAACTTCGCCCACAGTCATGGTTTCCCCCTCATTTTCTTCCCCCTAGCTCCCAGTAGCACAGACGCTGTTCGGTCTGAAAACAACTGTTTCCTTCCAGGAACCAGCTGTATAGAAATCAACAAGACTTCTGCATAATGACAATTTCCTGATAGAAGCCACAATGCTGTTTGGATGGGGACTTCAGTTTCTTTCCCCTACAGCTTCTTTCTTAATTCATTTTCTCTTTGCCATAAAACCCCCAGTTTATTCTCACTTTCTTTCCTCTTCTCTCCTTCTCTGCATAATTTCCTGGCTGGAGCAGAAATAAACCAATAAGCCTTCCATCCTTGCCAAAACTGGTATTCTTTGGCGGTTTCAGCGTTCAGAGTCCTTCCTTATCAATTCGTTGGCACAACCCTTACAACAACCCGGTAAGGTAGAACTCAATCACATTCTTTTCTGTGTTTATTTTAAGCAACTTTTATTTCACATATTTAGCCACGAAGACAACTTTATCAAGAACAAGAGAATAGGGGGAGAGAGAGAGATATTTTAATGCTCCCACCCCCCTGTCATTTACTCCCTGGAAAAATCCACTCTCAAATATCCACTGGAGAGAAAAATATGGGTACTTGCTGGGATCCACACGAATACTATGCCCATACATTACAACTTCCTAGGCCTCTGGGTGAGGCTCGAATTGTAATGAAGGCCAACAACCAGCTAAAGATCTGGCAGCTGTGAAATCTACAATAATAATAATAATAATAATAATAATAATAATAATAATAATAATAATAATAATAATAATAATAATAATAATAATAATAATAATGTTGCAATTCCTGGTGACAGCAGGATTGATGAGAAGCAACTGGAAAAACTTACACGATACGAGGATTTAAGGATTGAACTACAAAGACTCTGGCACAAACCAGTAAAGGTGGTCCCAGTGGTGATCAGCACACTGGGTGCAGTGCCTGAAGATCTTGAACAAGCACTTTGTAAACAATTGGCCATGACAAAATCACCATATGTCAGCTGCAAAAGGCCACCCTACTCGGCTCTGCACACATTTATTGCTCGCCTTTCCATACATCACACAGTCCTAGATGCTTGGGAAGTGTCCGACGTGTGATGTAATACAAAATCCAGCATATTGATCTTGCTTGCTGTGTGTAACTGTTTTGTATCAATAATAATAATAATAATAATAACAACAACAACAACAACAAAAATGATAACAACAACAACAACAACAACAACAACAACAACAACAACAACAATAGATACCATGACTTGAAAATCAATCTTCAGCATCTATGGCACAAACCAGCTGCAGTCATCCCAGTGGTAATTGGCACGCTGGGCGCCATCCCGAAAACACTAGGGCAGCACTTGAAACATCTTTGAATTGACAAAATTAACATCTGTCAAATTGAGAAGGCAGCCCTTCTGGGATCTGCACGAATACTACACCGATACATTAAAACTTCCTAAGCCTCTGGGTGAGGCTCGAACTGTAATGAAAGGCCAACAACCAGCTAAAGATCTGGCAGCATTGAGATCTACCATAATAATAATAAAGTCATTCTTCTGCTGCATCATGAGGTCTAGAATTTTGAGGAAGACCACAACAACTGGATCACAAATCCTTGTTTGTCAAGGAGGGCTTAGATCAACCTGGGATAACTCGGAGGGCCACAGCACTCCAAAGCTAGACTCTGCATTTTTTTTTTGGTAGCACAGTTAGCCATTCATTCACTAAAAGAAACACAGTGTGACTGCAGAACTGGGAAGGGGAACCAGAAGATTAATAGAACATTAAGATCCTTTCCGGGGGGCAAAGGAATCAGCCAAAGTCACGAATTCTTCGGAAACCAATAAAAAAAGACAGTTGCCACAAAGAGTTTGAGCGGAAACCTCTTTTCCCAACAGCAGGGGAGTGTGACTTGACACATATCGATCTAGCAGTGTGGCAACACATTTGTCCGGTATGTAGGTCACTCGGACAAGAGCGTTGCAAAACTAGGGCTCGGCCTCTTTTATCTGGGAGAAAGCTACAGTCTGTGTATTTTGTCTAACGAGCCACATGAGGATCGAGGGATTCATTCAAGTAAAAAAGCACAGGTTCTTCCTGGCGAAGATAACCCCATTCACACCAAGGGGCAACCGCTCAGCAAGGCGGCCAGTCCCGTTACATCACGTACTGCTACTGTTGAAATTAGCCACAGGGCAGAAGCCGACAGACAGTCACAAGCGCGAGCATTTGGGTTGTGAAGTGAGTCGGGCTCAATTCTGTGCTGGGCTCGGGTATTCTTGTGAACCAAAGAACCGTTTCCATTGAACACAGGTAGCTGCTGTATCCTATCAAATCAGTTTGAAGAGAACGGTGACTAGTCCCAGGCCACCTAGCAGGCTTCATTCGCAGGAGTGGGCAAACAAATCCTGTTCGCCAGATAAGAGTCCGCCACTCGTGCAGAGGAGTGGGGAATCAAACCCGGTTCTCCAGATTAGAGTTCACTGCTCTTAACCACCACACCTCTCACCACAATCCCCCCTATGCCACGCGCCCAGGCGTCCCCACGCAGAGCACGGGGTCATCAAAAGGCGCCGTTTACAAGAGCGCCAGGGATGTCGCACGCTGAGGGGGCGCGACAGCGGCAGCGTCATGGGGAGTGCCGGGGGACCCCGCGCTACTTGAGGAGAGTAGCGCGGGGCTTAAGGTAAGTGGGGAAAGGCCCTAAGAAGTGTGGGATGAAGTGGATGATGGCCTGCACCTCCTATTTGAATTTTCTCCATGAATTGGCTCGAGAAGGTTACCAACTAAATCCACATGCAAAAATCTCCATGATTCTTCCACTGGAATATCCCAATTTTTCTATCAGCGCCTCCTACCCCGCACCTCCCCGCCCCATATGACTTGCTGTTTCCAAATAAGTACGAATGTGCGTTTCCTTCCCTGGAAGCTTGGTGTGTGTGACAGAGGGCAGGCTGCGCCTCTCCCTGTAATGAAAAATAAAATCAATAAGCTGTTAATTTAAGAAGTGGTGCCGCAAAGTCAAACCCAACGTGCAGGAGAGTGCCACTGCAGGACACGTGCTGTGTACCTTTGGGTGATTTTGGGGAGCAGGCAGCAAGGCATTATGGGAGAATCAGGGATGCTTGTCTGCCTGTGTGCCCCATCTAAGCCTGTAAGAAGGCAGCCATACAAGCAGAGGTGGGATCCAGCAGGTTCTCACAGGTTCCCGAGAGTAGGTTACTAATTATTTGTGTGTGCTGAGAGGGGGTTACTCATTGGTGATTTTGCCACGTGATTTTTGCCTGAGTTACGCCCCTCCTCTCAGCAGTAGCGCGCAGAACTTGAAGCAGTCTAGCAGGAGGTGCACCGGCGTGCGTGGCAGCCTGCGCTTGTGTGCATTCGTTTCCCGCCCAAGGACCGGCGCAGCGGCTGCGTCCTTGCCACAACCCTGCCCAGGAATGCCCCGCCCCCAGAATGCCCGGCCACGCCCCCGTCGTGCCCCGCCCAGCCCCATTGGCGCTACGCCACAGTTTGAATCCCACCACCATGGGAACCTGTTACTAAAATTTTTGGATCCCACCACTGCGTACAAGGGCGTCCTCTTTGGGGTGATGCTGAGGCCCCAGGGCCTGAGAGGAGCTTTCTGAGATTGCTGGCTGTAACCTTGAGGAATCCAGTTCATCTTTTATTATCATTCCAGGGTACCGGAATCTGGAGTCCTTCTAAACCAGTTTCGACATAGGACTCAAGGTAAATGGGCCCGGCAAACCATTATGAAAGACTCTGGTAGGCCTTACGTCCTGTCCTTTGTCAGTTGTGAACAAATTTTTACCATACCCATAGCCAGAATGGAGTAGTAGTTAAGAGCAGAGGACTCTAATCTGGTGAACTGGATTTGATTCCCCTCTCCTCCACATGAGCGGTGGATTCTTATCTGGTGAACCAGGTTTGTGTTACCCACTCCTCCCCATGAAGCCTGATGGGTGAGCTTGGGCTAGTCACAGTTCTCTCAGAACTCTCTCACCCCTACCTACCGCAGAGTTTTTGCCCAAATACCAGGACATAACTGGGTTGAAATTGTTTTGAATTGGTTTGAACTGGTCAGATCAGTTTGAACTGGTTTGAACGGGTTTGAACTGGTTAGAATCACAGGTGGGATCCAGCAGGTTCTCACAGGTTCCCGAGAGTAGGTTACTAATTATTTGTGCGTGCCAAGAGGGGGCTACTAATTGGTGATTTTGCCACGTGATTTTTGCCTCAGTTACGCCCCTCCTCTCAGCAGTAGCACGCAGAACTTGAAGCAGTCTAGCAGGAGGTGCACCGGCGTGCATGGCAGCCTGCGCCTATGTGCATTTGTTTCTCGCCCAAGGACTGGCCACAGTCCTTGCCACAGCCCCTCCCAGGAATGCCCCGCCCCGGAATGCCTGGCCACGCCCCGTCGTGTCCCGCCCAGCCCCATTGGCGCCACACCACAGTTTGAATCCCACCTCCATGGGAACCTGTTACTAAAATTTTTGGGTCCCACCACTGGTTAGAACCCAGTTTGAATCAGTTTGAATTGGTCAACTGGTTTGAACCACATCACCAGTAATGTGATGATTTCACATCCGGTGTGCTGGAAGTGAAGTTGCGGCTTTGCTGGTGAGATCGGCCTAGGGCTCTTTTTGCTTTCAGTTCTCTGGTATGCAGCTGATAAGTGCTGGGGAGAGGGACCCCAAAACAGGGAATCCTCCACCCCCGGTAGGGGCTTAGAAAGTCTCTTGTATTCTCCACTTTTGATGCCCATGATTCCTACTTTAGGACTTTGCTAGGATTTCCAGTCCTTTGGTGCCATCTGACACACAGGAGAAAGGAAAATCTGAACACAGAAAACACATTTTTTTCCTTATAAACAGAAGGAAGTATTATTTAATTAGAAAGAATCCCTCATTCTCCCCACCCCACCGGCAGAATGATTTGGGTGATAAATCTTTTGTGAAAAAAAATCATTGTATATGCATCTGAAGAAGTGAGGCCTGACTCACAAAAGTTTATGATGGAATAAATGTGATTAGTTTTAAAGGCATCACCTGATTTCTGTTTTACAATCTCATCTAGTCCAAATAGGACCAGCGGTATATCCGGCCATTAACTTCATAACACTGAAAACACTGAACTTTTCATAGTGTACTGTCATTATGCACATTTATTGCCGATTAACTCTGGACAAAATTAGTCATATTTAAACAATGAACACCTCCCTGAAAATATGTTTTATAGGTCTACGGGGTAGCCAGGAATTATTTAGTAACGCTGTAGACTGCCTCACCAAAATCAGCATGCTGTACATTTTTGAACCGGGGTGGGGGGGGATCTTTATTTTAAAAAGCAGCGCACTTATTCCAAAATAGACAACATTTTATTTGAGGCTCATTGTTTTTTCAGTGTTCTGCAGTTTCCCAGTTGGAGAGAAACTAATATAAGAGTGTGTGTGCGTGCGCCACGCATGTGAATTTTTCTGCCCCCCACCCAGAGGCGTACCACCCAGGAGGTCATATGGGGTCAAATGTCCCCAGACTACAGCCATTTAGTCATGGGGGGGGAACAGAAAATCACCCCCACACCTTTCCTCCTCCCCCCCCCCGGCTTCCAATTGAGTTCCGAATCGTCTTCAAGGTGTAGGTGTTGACCTTTAAGGCCTTACGAGGCCTGGGACCCTCGTATCTTTGGGACCGCATTACCCCATACGTCCCTACTCGGCCTGTGCATTCGGCAGAGGCCAACCTGCTGGTGGTCCCTGGCCCCTCAATGATGCGGCTTGCCTCCGCACGGGCCAGAGCCTTTACGGCCCTGGCCCCGGCCTGGTGGAACACCCTTCCTCCAGCTGTCCGGGCCCTTCCTCCTCCACTTCCTCCTCATGAAGCCTGCTGAGTGACCTTGGGCCAGCCAAAGTTCTTTCCAAACTCAGTGACCACAAAGAGGCCAGCGATGGCAAACCATCTCTGAGCAACTCTTGCCTTGAAAACCTTACCCTAAGTCAGCTATGACCGGAGAGCCCGCGTGGTGTAGTGGTTAAGAGCAGGTGGGTTCTAATCTGGAGAACCGGGTTTGATTCCCCACTCCTCCACCTGAGCGGCAGAGGCTTATCTGGTGAACCAGATGTGTTTCCACACTCCTACATTCCTGCTGGGTGGCCTTGGGCGAGTCACAGTTCTTGCAGAACTATTTCAACCTCACCTGCCTCACAAGGTGTCTGTTGTGGAGAGAGGAAGGGAAAGGAGTTTGGAGCCACCTTGACTCTCCTTACAAGAGAAAGGTGGGGGTATAAATCCAGACTCCTGCTCCTCCTGCTCCTCCTGCTCCTCTTCTTCTTCTTCTTCTTCTTCTTCTTCTTCTTCTTCTTCTTCTTCTTCTTCTTCTTCTTCTTCTTCTTCTTCTTCTTCTTCTTCTTCTTCTTCTTCTTCTTCTTCTTCTTCTTCTTCTTCTTCTTCTTCTTCTTTCTTCTTCTTCTTCTATCTTCCACTTCATGAGATCTGAGGCTAATTTTTCTTTGGCATCCATTACAAAAGATTTGGGAGCTAAGCAACGGCAAACTTCCCCTCTGCGCTTGGAAACTGCCAGCTGTCTATCCGCCGCCTTGATTAGATCAAGATGGATTTGGGGGGCGGAAGTGCCCACTCGGAAGTACCATAATGCTATAATGCGGAGCCGCCGCTCTGTGGAAGCCACGGCTGTGTCTGAACGCCACTCACCGCCAGTGTGACGACTTCCTCCACCCACCCGTTTCTCTGAGCTGGCGAGAAGAAACAGCTCTCCATCTCCGCAGGCTGACCCCTGCAGGAACTCCCACTGTGACCCAAACCACAACCAGCTGTCAGAGGTGGGAAGAACCCTTCCACTATTTCCTTTGGCAGCGCGGCCGGCATTTTCCCCCTCTCCGGAGATTGAGGACAGGGGGGAAGAAAAACGTATGGGGCCAGAACGCCACCCACAAAGGAATGTCAAGAGATCTTCCGTCCCAGCCTGAATTCTGAGAATCGCTAAAGTAGCTATGTGGTGATGTTCATCCGCGAGTTTAAACACAACAGGGACTTGTGGAGAACGAGGGCATTTCCGCGTGTAATTCCAAGAGTGATGGGATTTGGCAAGTGCCAGTCACACAGTCCAGTAATGAAGAAGTTAATTGTTGCATGCTAATTAGTTAGTGAGGTCAGAAGTCAGTGACCAGGTAATTGATACCTATTGGTTGGGTGGGCTACATGCCGGTCTGCACGTAGGCTTTAGATATATCTTCTTTGTGTTGCACTCTGCACGTGTTCAGTTCAGTTCAGTTCTGTTCACTCTATCCATAGCTTAGTAGCCATGTAATAGTCTAAACAGCAAGCTGGCTGTTGGTGCTAGCTAGTAAGAAAGATGTGTATTGTTTTTCTTCCAAGTTTCCCTTCCCTGTAGTAAGTAAACTTTATTTCAGTAAAGCAACTGGTCTCTGCCTCATTATTGCATTAACTCTGCTAATTAAGTATTTGTCCACACGACAAAGAGCCCCAATGCAGAACTGCTAGAGGCCTGAATATTATTTGACTGCTCCTTCTCAATCTCTAAATGTTCAGACATTTCACAACGTGGAGCTGGCAACTCTATGCCCATTTGAGAATGCAAACAGGCCAAACGTGCGAAAGCCAGCCAAATTCTTTCTCTCTTCTTTCTTAAGCCAGCCCTGCAACAGCAGGGACAGTACTATTCTCCTGGGAGCTCAGCAAATCTCTCATTAGACTGATAAGAAACATAAGTGTTTCAGGATTCCAGTGGGAACAGTTGGTTCCTTGGAATCCTGGAAGACCTATTTTATGTCTCCCTTTGTTTTGATTTTGGAACCAAGTGGCCGAAATTGACTGAGCTGCTGATTCCTGAGAGAAGCTATCTTTTAACTTTTAGAAAGGATCTCCCTTCCCTCACCCCCACAACAAACACCCTGTGAGGTGGGTAGGCGCAGGGGTCTGCAACCTGTGGCTCTTCAGATGTTCATGGACTACAAGTCCCATCAGCCCCTGTCAGCATGGCCAAATTGCTGGCAGGGGCTGATGGGAATTGTAGTCCATGAACATCTGGAAAGCCACAGGTTGCAGATCCCTGAGAGAACTCTAAAGAACTGTGACTAGCCCAAGGTCACCCAGCTGGCATGTGTTGGAGTGCACAAGCTAATCTTGTTCACCCAATAAGCCTCCACAGCTCAAGTGACAGAGTGGGGAATCAAACCTGGTTCTCCAGATTAGAGTGTACCTGTTCTTAACCACTACACCAGGGGTCTGCAACCTGCGGCTCTCCAGATGGTCATGGACTACAAATCCCATCAGCCCCTGCCAGCAAATTGGCCATGCTGGCAGGGTGTGATGGGATTTGTAGTCCATGAACATCTGGAGAGCCGCAGGTTGCAGACCCCTGCACTACACCATGCTGGCTAGTGGGAGATCTCCAGCTACTGCCTGGACATTGGCAACCCCACCTCCCCAGGCCCCCCCAAAAAAATCTCCAGGAATTTCACAACCTGGAGTTGGCAACCATGTATTCACCACATGCATCTCTTTTAAAACATCTGTCATACCTCTCCTTATTTGTCTTTTTACCCTACAAAAAAGTCTTTAAATCTCCAGCCTTTCCTCATCAAAGACAGTAGAACCAGAAATGTTTAACATTTCCTTTGGAAATATTTTTTAATACATTCTAAATATGTAGACAAACGGACGAGATCTCGGGAACTGATAAATGACTCAGAACTGTAAACCCCAGGGGTCCCCGCCTCTAATTTAAACACAATTTTTAAATGCTGAAATTGGGTTTTGATGTGTGGGAACACAGGGGGAGCCTTCCAAATCTACCCCCCCCCCACACACACACAACCTATTTGCTTCAGCCTTAAATCAAACGTTCCTTTTCTCGGGGCAGGCTTTTTATATGCCTGTAAAGCATCGGCTTCTACGCGCTGCTCTCTCTAAATAAATAATATGCTGTAATAATAGTTAATAAAACATGTTCGAGGGTGGGATTCCTTAGGTGGGAGGGCTGGCCGGGAACGGGATTGTTACAGACAAGACGGAGGTTTTATATGGGACTAAAAACATCCAGGTTCCCACAGGCTCATTCCACACATGCAGAATAACACACTTTCAAACTGCTTTCAGTGCTCTTTGAAGCTGTGCGGAATAGCAAAATCCACTTGCAAACAGTTGTGAAAGTGGTTTGAAAACGCATTATTTTGTGTGTGCGGGACGGGCCACAGCAGACTTTTTAGAAAACTTTCTGCAGGGAGTCTTAAGGCTGACACACTTTTGGTCCCTTCCACACATGCAGAATAGTGCACTATCAATCCACTTTTAGTGTACTCTGTGGCTGGATTTGACTGTGCGGAATAGCAGGATCCACTTGCAAACCGTTGTGAAAGTGGATTGGAAGTGCATTGTTCTGCCTGTGGTGATACTGGGAAGTGCATCACACACTGAAGACAGAGGATCAATATATTCAATAAACGTATTTATATATATTTTAGAATTGTCCAGTTACTGAATCCAATGATTGTACATCCAGTTTTTTTCAACAATAAAAGTTCATTTTTGAGATCTATAATCCATATAGTTTATTTGGGGGGGGGGAGTCGTTCGGGAAGTACTTTCTATATGGAATAGAATTATCCTAAAGATATTGAAAAAAATGAACTATTTTTGTTCAGTAGATATTGAAGATATGGATTATAGATCTCAAAAATGAACTTTTATTGTTGAAAAAACTGGATGTACAATCATTGGATTCAGTAACTGGACAATTCTAAAGTATATATAAATACATTTATTGAATATATTGATCCTCCGTCTTCAGCGTGTGACGCGCTGTTTTGTTCCTCTATTGTATACGTTACACACGATTTGGCTTGTTTTCAGATACTCGGGAGTGGCCGTGGCTCAGTGGCACAGCATGTGCTTGGCACGCAGAAGGTGCCGGGTTCAGTCCCCAGCATCTCCCGTTCAAAGTGAAAGACTTCTGCCTGAGACCCCAGACAGCGGCTGCCAGTCTGAGTGGACAAGAATGACTGTGACTGACCAAGGGTCGGGTTGAGTGCAAGGCACCTTCACAGGAGGGGCTGAGGCTCGGGGATAGAGCATCTGCTTAGCATGCAGAAGGTCCCAGGTTCAAATCCTTGGCATCTAGAGCAGCAGTGGCGTAGTGGTTAAGAGTGGGTGCATTCTAATCTGGAGGAACCGGGTTTGATTCCCCGCTCTACCGCTTGCTGTGGAGGCTTATCTGGGGAACTCAGATTAGCCTGTGCACTCCCACACGTGCCAGCTGGGTGACCTTGGGCTAGTCACAGTTCTTCGGAGCTCTCTCAGCCCCACCTACCTCACAGGGTGTTTGTTGTGAAGGGGAGAGGGCAAGGAGATTGTAAACCCCTTTGAGTCTCCTACAGGAGAGAAAGGGTGCATGGTATCCAAACTCCTCCTCCTCCTCCTCCTCCTCCTTCTTCCTTCCTTCCTCCTCCTCTTCTTCTTCTTCTTCTTCTTCTTCTTCTTCTTCTTCTTCTTCTTCTTCTTCTTCTTCTTCTTCTTCTTCATTTCCAGTTTACAAGATCAGGTAGCTGTTGATGTGAAAGACATCTGTCCAAGAGCCTGAAGAGCAGCTGCCAAGCTGAGTAGAAAAGACTGACGTTGATAGACTGATGGTCTATTTAGGCTTGATACATCAGGAAAAAGTCGGGAAAATTGATTTCTCCGCTTGATTCTGCTATAATTATCTCAGATATAATCTCAGCCGAATCCCTGATTCGGTAATCCCTGATTCGGTATATAGTCTAGTTCTGGAAAGGACAGTGATTGTGGGGGCATCGGCCAAGTTCTGTCCTTTCAACAGAGTTTGGTGGCTGAGAATGCAGTCCACTGAAGTCAGCCCTGTTTAGGACTGCACTGTGAATTTCTGCCTACCTTCTCTCCGGCTCCAGATTTAAGAGCTGCCAGGAGACTCAGCCATGAAATTGCTTTGCCTGCTGTCCCACATCTACCATAATTGCCAGCTGTGGATTGGGAGATACCTGGAGATTTGAAGAGGAACAACAGAGCCTAAAGAAAGAAGGGTTTGGGGAAGGATGGTATGCTGGGTTACCGGGCCACAAAATCTACTTTCCAAAATGGCCATTTTCTCCAGGGGGATCGATAGGTCACCTGGAGAGCAGGTATAATCCCAGGAGATCTCCAGCTACCAACTGGAGCTTGGCAGCTCTAACCATTATGACACTACACAGCTGGGAAAGAGCAGCAGGTGTGAAACTTGAACTTCTGTGCAGATTAGAATTAAACAGAGTTCTGCGCTTTCACAGAAGAAGAAGAAGAAGAAGAAGAAGAAGAAGAAGAAGAAGAAGAAGAAGAAGAAGAAGAAGAAGAAGAAGAAGAAGAAGAAGAAGAAGAAGAAGAAGAGGAGGAGGAGGAGGAGGAGGAGGAGGAGGAGGAGGAGTTTGGATTTATATCCCCCCTTTCTCTCCTGCAGGAGACTCAAAGGGCTTACAATCTCCTTGCCCTTCCCCCCTCACAACAAACACCCTGTGAGGTAGGTGGGGCTGAGAGAGCTCCGAGAAGCTGTGACTAGCCCAAGGTCACCCAGGTGGCGTGTGTGGGAGTGTACAGGCTAATCTGAATTCCCCAGATAAGCCTCCACAGCTCAGGTGGCAGAGCAGGGAATCCAACCCAGTTCCTCCAGATTAGATACACGAGCTCTTAACCTCTTACGCCACTGCTGCTCCTTAGCCAGATGAGTATCAAGAGGGGTTCACCCTCTGCCCCTACTACAGGCCTGCAGGTTATTGGTCCTTTCTGCACGAATCCCTGAAAATGTTTCTGGGTCAGCCCCAGTCCCCTCAGCCTCTTTCCACAGTAGTATGTCCACACTCACCCGTTGAAACTATCCCTGTCTGCCATTTTGTGATTTTTTCCTTCCCCACCACCCCTGAGTTCCATAATGGAATTAATGCTTCGGTGCTTCACAGCAGGATTCTCTGCCCGTTCTGCACTCCATCCTGCAAAGCTTAGTCCCCCAAACCTGAAGAAACCTGAAATGCTCCAAAAATAAGTGAGGGGGAACGTAGGGTGAGCAAAAAAAAATGGTACCGAGGAAGAAATCTGGGGAGTGACTGCAGAGGGGCGTGGGAAACATCTTAAAAGAATTTGCCCAGGCAAGTGAAACTGTTTTGAAAATGTTTCAACTAAAGAATCTTTTTCAAAGAGCATTCATTTAAAACGTTTTGAGGCTGCAAATAATGTGTAAGGAACCAACGGGGGTAAAAACAATGCAGAACTCCATTGGGGGTGGGGGAATGTTTTCTATCCTGCCTCAAAACCTTTTAAAAGGTTTGTGTGAAAACGGCCATTGTTTTATTTATTTATTTTTATTTATTTATTCTTTAGACTTTTATACCGCCCTATCCCCGGGGGGGGGGGGCTCTGGGCGGTGTACAACATACAGTCATAATACAGTCATAAAATAGCTAAAACCTTTAAAAGCAGCGATAGGAACAATAAAAGACTAGATATAATAAATATGATAAATATAAGTGGCGTCCAACAGCCCTGTTTTCAAAATCCTCTCCCAAGAGGGGGGGACGGTGAGTCCCATTAGATGACAGGAGGCCCAGATGTAAGAAGCCAAGAAAAAAGGGGGGCACCATCAGCGGCCGGACCCTCCAAAGGCCCAGCGGAACAGCTCCGTCTTACAGGCCCTGCGGAACTCACCGAGATCCTGCAGGGCCCGGACAGCTGGAGGGAGAGCATTCCACCAGGCCGGGGCCAGAGCCATTGCAAACCTTGTTTGCAAACCCAGTTTGCAAACTCTCTGGACCTGGGTTTTGAGAAACACCAAGCCAGAAACTTGCTTCCTTGATATAAAAGTGGGGAGATTTTCAAGATGCTGTCCCACCCCCCGCCTCCACCGACACATACTCAGTGGCAAGTGGTTGTCCTTCAGCAAACGAGCCCAGAGTTGAAGGACGCACACAGCGTTGCCCACTGGCATTTATTTCCATGCCTGGAAAAAAGTCACCTGCTTAATTTCCGGGCACTGTGAACAACTGTTAAAAATTATGCCACGACTGATTCTCTGAGGGGGAGGTTTGCTGTCCCCGAAACTTTTAGGAAGCTGACGGGCATCAACTTTCAGGGTAAATTTAGGTCAGTTATTCCGCTTGAGGATTGAATTAGATCTTTATTTGGTGAGGATTTTTCACAGACATGGGAGTAACCCTGGTTAGTATTGTTCAGAAAGCCGTGGCAAACCACAGCTGACCATCTCATATTTTAAAAACCCTATGATGAGACAACCCAAAATAAAACAAGTTGTAGTGCTGGAAGGCATGATCCCCCCACGCCCCCCCCCACCCCCAAGACCCCCAATTTCTATTTTCAAGACCTGTTAAAGATAGGATGTTTTGGAGACCATTCATTCGTATGGCCACCATAAGTACGAAGCGACTTGGTGCCCAATAACACACACAAAAATTGTTTTTCTGGTTTGCGTTGTTTTGAAACTTTTGCCGGGGGGGGGATACTTTGTTACAAACTTTTTAGTCCAGTTAGCTGCTTACTGCTGGGAGGATCAAAATGGGATCAAAATGCTTAAAAGTCCATCGATCAATCAGTCGATCACAGGGCAACCCCCTGCCCCGGCACAACCAAAGCCCATTCCGGTGAACCTCTCAGAAGCATTCCCAATGCCTGTCTTCCAAACACAAAGGAAATAGAACACTTAATACAAATGTGTACAATGTTGTACTGGTCAGGCTGGAATATTGTGCACAGTTCTGGCCAAAATAGAGTAGGTGCAGAGGAAAGGCTGAGGGACTTGGGAATGTTTGGAGAAGAGAAGATTGAGGAAGGACATGATTACTCCTTTTAACTATCTGAAGGCAGAGGTGGGATCCAGCAGGTTCTCACAGGGTCCCAAGAGTAGGTTACTAATTATTTGTGCATGCCGAGAGGGGGTTACTCATTGGTGATTTGGCCACGTGATTTTTGCCTTAGTTACGCCCCTCCTCTCAGCAGTAGCGCGCAGAACTTGAAGCAGTCTAGCAGGAGGTGCACCGGCGTGCGTGGCAGCCTGCGCCTGTGTGCATTCGTTTCCCGCCCAAGGACCGGCGCAGCGGCTGCGTCCTTGCCACAGCCCCACCCAGGAATGCCCCGCCCCCAGAATGCCCGGCCACACCCCCGTTGTGCCCCGCCCAGCCCCATTGGCGCTACGCCACAATTTGAATCCCACCACCATGGGAACTTACAGGAGAGAAAGGCGGGGTATACATCCAAATTCTTCCTATTGATGAATTCAACTATTTATCTATCTGTCAGTTTGTCTGTCTGTTTGTTTATTTCATTTCTCTGCCCCCTTCCCCTCACGGGCAGCTTCCAACACATCAAATTTACAATTAAAACCATGAAACCATAAAATACAACCAGTAATTCCAGATGGTGACTAAATTATTTTATAATAAAAGAAACAATATATAACCCCAATAACGCAAACCATTTAGGTGGTATCGCTGTAGTTGCCTCAGCCATATGTTTGGGGGAACAGTTCCATCTTGCAGTCCCCGCGGGATCTTATTTTACATGCCGAGGAGCGAAATATCATACAGCAGATTATGAAGTTCATCATATCTCAAGTGGTAACATTAATTCAGACTTAAGGTAGAGTGTTTTATGAAACAATTTTTTTTAAAAAAAGTCCCCTGCTCATTTTCTTTTCTTTTCTTGTATTATTAATCGTATTGCTTTTTAATTTCGTTTTGTTCATTTCTCTTTCTAAACTATTCCCCTTTAAAGAGTTTTATGAATGCGTTTTAATTCGCTGCATATGCTTATTTATATTGACTTAAAGCCTCAGTAAAATTAATCTGAATCTTGCACCAGTGTTGCACAGACTGGAAGGCTGTGGTGCCATTTGCCACAGCCGATGATGATAATTTTCTCCTTTAATCGAGGTCTGGCAATATTGTTCATCGCACCTCCCAAAGCTACTGGGAGAATGAATTTGATTAATGCTCGCCTGACACAGGTTGACAATACACTGCATCCTCCAAGTGCTGAGTCGGAGGATTATTAAAGGTTTTGTGGACGGGGGAGTGTAATAGCTTCAGCACAATTGCAAAGAGAGATCGGCGGGCAACAATTAACTTTTAGCAAACCATGGAGCCACAAGATAGTGTGAAGATCAGGCATGAATGAAGGAGGACTAACTTGCCGCCGTGGGACTCTTGGCCTTTGGGCTCTTACAGTTTTCAGAGTGGCTGTGTACTTTGTAGTGATGCAGGGGTGTACTGCTAATGGGGCATGGGCAGTGGTGGGATCCGAAAAATTTAGTAACAGGTTCCCATGGTGGTGGGATTCAAACTGTGGTGTAGTGCCAATGGGGCTGGGTGGGGCACGACAGGGGCGTGGCCAGGCATTCCAGGGGCAGGGCATTCCTGGGAGGGGCTGTGGCAAGGACGCAGCCCTTGGGAGATCGCTTAGGCGGAAACGAATGCATCTAGCAGGCAGGCTGTCAAAGGCTCGCCGGTGCAATCTCCTGCTAGACTGCTTCAAGCTGGGATTCTGGAGGCACTGCAACTGCTGAGAGGAGGGGCGTGGCTAAGGCCAAAATCACGGGGCAAAATCACCAATTAGTAACCCCCTCTCGGCACACACAAATTATTAGTAACCTACTCTCGGGAACCTGTGAGAATCTGCTAGATCCAACCTCTGGGCATGGGGTATCCCATGTCCCTGGGAGCATGCCGCCGAGCCCCGCCCCCCCTCCTGGCCCCCTGCAGGCCAGCTCCTGGGGAGGGTAGAAAGTTTAAAAGATGTCCCTGCGTCCTTAAAGTTTTAATTTTGCATTCTGTATTTATGTATTTATTGTTTATTTTAATTATTGCAATTGCTGGTCATTGACTGTAACAATGAATTCCATTTGATTTGGATCTGGATTTTTGGCTGCCGAGTCCCTATCTTTTGGCTGCCAAGCTCCTCAATAGTCAAAATATATAAATATCAACAGAGAGAGAGAATCCTTTCTTTTCAGCCTTGCCTGAGCTTCTCTTCGGATCGCTTTTATTCATACACAATCAGAACGAGAGAGAGCTAGACTTGCGGGGGGCGGGGGGTATGTAAGCCTGCGGCAAGGTTTTCTTACTGCATGCAAATCCTCACAAGGGGGTGGGGTGGTGGGGCTGGCTAATTAGGGCAATTTGTCATCAGAGTTGACTAACCAGGGGAAGGCTCCCGTGGAGGCAGGTGTGTTCGCTGGTTAAGGTGGCTGCTCCGGCAGCAGAAATGTGTGCAGTGTGGGAGAATCTGCGATTCTGAGCGGGTGCCGAAAAGTCAGAGCTGATTTATGGCGACCCCATATGGCATAGGTGTCAAACTCGCGGCCCTCCAGATGTTATGGACTACAGGTCCCATCATCCTCTGCCAGCATCATGCTGGCAGGGGATGATGAGAACTGTAGTTGTCATGCCCCCACAGAGCCTTTAGTTATTCCTCCTGTAAGATTCAGTTTCCCTATAGTCAGTATGGGTTTTGCCTTATTGTTAAGCCTTTCCTGGGAGGGTGTTTAGTTAGGCCCTACCCCTTCAAGACTTTTTCCCAGCAGGCAATTCTCCTTTTCCCTACCCAGAAGCCCTCTGTGTTAATTGTTCAGTTAATCTATGAGGTGCTAAGGGTGAGGATCTCCGCACTGTTCATAACGTCCATGTAAACCATATAGGTCCTGAGAAGCCATAGGTTTATATGGTGGTTTAAAAAGAGAACAAGCCAAGTCCATCTACAGAAAGAGCAAAGATTCCAGAGCTACAAGGAAGCAAGAGACTGTCAACCCTCCAACAGCAGCTGGAGAAGAGACAAGTTTACAGCTTCCTACAGCCTGAGGATAAGCAAGTACTCTGTTTAGTTAACCCTAGGGTCTTGTTTCTTCCTTTGAATAAAACCATTTTAAGAACTGTAGAAACTGGCTTGCATTCCCCTTTTTGTCCCAACCAAGAACAGGGCACCTCAACCAAAGACTGTTGAGAAAACTCAGCAATGAAGGAATAAGAGGGGAAGTCCTCCTATGGATTAAAAACTGGTTGAGAAACAGGAAACAAAGAGTGGGTGTAAATGGGAAGTTCTCACAATGGAGAGATGTAGGGAGTGGTGTCCCCCAAGGATCCGTTTGGGGGCCAGTGCTCTTTAATCTATTCATAAATGACCTGGAAGTAGGGGTGGGTAGCGTGGTGGCCAAGTTTGCAGATGATACCAAATTATGTAGGGTGGTGAGAACCACAAAGGATTGCGAAGAGCTCCAAAGGACCAGCCCGATAAATTAGGTGAGTGGGCTCAGAAATGGCAAATGCAGTTCAATGTAGCAAAATGTAAAGTGATGCACATAGGGGCAAAAAATCCAAACTTCACATATAGGGGTCAGTGCTATCAGTCACCGACCAGGAAACGCATTTAGGCATATTAGTTGATAGTTCCAATGAGAATGTCAACTCAATGCATGGCAACTGTGAAAAAGGCAAACTCTATGCTGGGGATCATTATAGAAAAGGAATTGATAATAAAACTGCAAAGATTGTCATGCCCATATATAGAGCAGTGAGATGCGACCATACTTAAGATTACTAGTGTCCAGTTCTGAGTCGCCGCATCTCAAAAAGGATATTAGGGAGATAGAAAAGAAGTGCAGAGAAGGGCAACAAGGATGATTGAGGGACTGGAGCACCTTCCCTATGAGGAGAGGCTGCAGCGTTTGGGACTCTTTAGTTTGGAGAGGAGGCGGCTGAGGGAGGATATGATTGAAGTCTATAAAATTATGCATGGGGTAGAAAATGTTGACAGAGAGAAATTGTTCTCTCTTTCTCACAATACTAGAACCAGGGGGCATTCATTGAAAATGCTGGGGGGAAGAATTAGGACTAATAAAAGGAAACACTTCTTCACGCAACGTGTGATTGGTGTTTGGAATATGCTGCCACAGGAGGTGGTGATGGCCACTAACCTGGATAGCTTGTTATGCTACCAATCTTGATCCTCCTTGATCTGAGATTGCAAATGCCTTAACAGACCAGGTGATCAGGAGCAACAGCCACAGAAGGCCATTGCGTTCACATCCTGCATGTGAGCTCCCAAAGGCACCTGGTGGGCCACTGCGAGTAGCAGAGAGCTGGACTAGATGGACTTTGGTCTGATCCAGCTGACTTGTTCTTATGTTCTTAAAGACGCTTGGGGGGGGCAGAACAGTAGTCCATAACATCTGGAGGGCCGCGAGTTTGACACCTGTGCCATATGGTTTTCAAGGCCTGAGACGTTCAGAGGTGGTTTCCCGTGGCCCGTCTCTGTGTGGCAACCCGTGATTTCCACGGTGATCTCCCATCCATCCAAGTACTAACCAGGCCAACCTCGCTTAAGCTGCTGAAATCTGATAAAGGCCCTTGCTGCTCAAATCACCGAAAACGTTTCGAAAACAATGTATTGTCGAAGGCTTTCACTGCCGGAATCACTTGGGTGCTGTGTGGTTTCCGGGCTGTATGGCCGTGTTCTAGCAGCATTCTCTCCTGACGTTTCGCCTGCATCTGTGGCTGGCATCTTCAGAGGATCCTCTGAATGTCCGCGTTCGCCCCCCCCCCCCCAAAACAATCCTTGTCCGCCGTTACGTGGTTTTCCTTTTTTTTGAGATCGTTGGATGAATCGTGTTTCAATGCTGCACGTCTTCATGCTGCGATTTTCCAGAACTCCTGTAATCGATGCCTTGAAATTTAAACATTCAGAGAAATGAGCAAATAAACAGGTGACGGGGGACTGAGAGTGAGCTGAAAAAAATAGTAGGACTACTGCCTCTCCTTTTTGGCAAGTAAGCAGGGCAGATACAGAGCCAGAGTGGCGTAGTGGCGTAGGAGGTTAAGAGCTCGCGTATCTAATCGGGAGGAACCGGGTTTGATTCCCTGCTCTGCCGCCTGAGCTGTGGAGGCTTCTCTGGGGAATTCAGATTAGCCTGTACACTCCCACACACGCCAGCTGGGTGACCTTGGGCTAGTCACAGCTTCTGGGAGCTCTCTCAGTCCCACCTACCTCACAGGGTGTTTGTTGTGAGGGGGGAAGGGAAAGGAGATTGTAAGCCCCTTTGAGTCTCCTGCAGGAGAGAAAGGGGGGATATAAATCTAAACTCTTCTTCATCTTCTTCTAATGGTTGAGAGCAGCAGACTCTGTTCTGGAGAACTGGGTTCAATTCCCCTCTGCTCCACATGAAGCCAGTTGGGTGACCCTGAGGCAGTCACAATTACTTCAGAATTCTCTCAGCAACACAACAAACACCCTGTGAAGTGGGTGGAGCTGAGAGGGCTCTGGGGAACTGTGACTAGCCCAAGGTCACCCAGCTGGCACGTGTTCGACTGCACAAGCTAATCTGCTTCCCCAAATAAGCCTCCACAGCTCAAGTGGCAGAGTGGGGAATCAAACTCAGTTCTCCAGATTAGAGTGCACCTGCTCTTAACCACTACACCACGCTGGCTCTCTTAAGTGGTTGATGGGGTTTTTCCGGGCTATGTGGCTGTGGTTTAGTAGCTTTATCTCCTAACGTTGTGCCCGTATCTGTGGCTGTCAGCTTCAGAGGCATGTCATGGTAAGACTTGTCTCCAGTGGTGGAATCCAAAAATTTTAATAACAGGTTCCAATGGTGGTGGGATTCAAACAGTGGCGCCGCTGCACACAAGCGCCTCCAGTCCCTATTGGGCAGGGAGGTTGCTTTAGTAACCCCTTCTCGGCGCTCAGAAAAAAATAGTAACCACTTCTAGAGAAGTGGTGAGAACTGGTTGGATCCCACCTCTGCTTGTCTCTCTCCATCTCACTTTGAAGTGCCTCTGAAGATGCCAGTCATAGAAGTGGGCAAAAAGTTAGGGGTTAAAACTATCGGCCACAGCGACGCAGCTCGGAAAACCGACACAGCCAGTTGATTCCGGCGGGGAAAGCCTTGGACATTTATTTAAATATTCATATGTTCCATTACTGTGCCGGTAGCAATAAAATACTGCTATTCCTTGAATTAAACCCTGCACAGGAGCTAACAGGAAGAACTGAAAGTAGTTTTATGACCGTCGCTTCTGTGCACTGACTGTGGTTTTAAATGCTGCCCCTTTAGAACACAGATGGCACTTATAGGGTTGACAATCTCCGGCCGGTGGCTAGAGGTCTCCTGGGATCACAGCTGGGGTTGCTAGTTGCTAGCTCCAGACTGGGAGAAACTACATGGAGATTTGGCGGGGAGGGACCCTGAGGAAGGTGGGGTATAATGCCATAAAGGAGAAGAAGGGTTGGATTTGTATTCCCCTTTCTCTCCTGTAAGGAGACTCAAAGGGGCTTACGAACACCTTTCCCTCCCCCCCCCCAACAAACACCTTGTGAGGTGGGTGGGGCTGAGAGAGCTCCAAGAAGCTGTGACTAGCCCAAAGTCACCCAGCTACCTGATCGTGTAAACTGGAAATGAAGAAGAAGAAGAAGAAGAAGAAGAAGAAGAAGAAGAAGAAGAAGAAGAAGAAGAAGAAGAAGAAGAAGAAGAAGAAGAAGAAGAAGAAGAAGAAGAAGAAGAAGAGGAGGAGGAGGAGTTTGGATTTATATCCCCCCTTTCTCTCCTGTAGGAGACACAAAGGGGCTTACAATCTCCTTTCCCTTCCCCCCTCACAACAAAACACCCTGTGAGGTGGGTGAGGCTGAGAGAGCGCCGAAGAACTGTGACTAGGTCACCCAAGGTCACCCAGCTGGCGTGTGTTGGAGCGCACAAGCTAATCTGGTTCCCCAGATAAGCCTCCACAGCTCAAGTGGCAGAGCAGGGAATCAAACCTGGTTCTCCAGATTAGAGTGCACCTGCTCTTAACCACTATACCATGCTGGCTCTCCAATTATACACCGATTATACACTACTGCTCTGTTCTGCAGTGATGATACGTTTCCTTTGCAGCTGAGTTTTGATTGCAGACCCGCACACGCAGATCCCAGGAGCCCCACAGTTCCTGAAAGCAGGTAAAGTCCAATGTTTTCCCTGGCTTTGGGGTTTATGGGAGCAGCAGTGGCGTAGGAGGTTAAGAGCTCGTGTATCTAATCTGGAGGAACCGGGTTTGATTCCCCGCTCTGCCCCCTGAGCTGTGGAGGCTTATCTGGGGAATTCAGATTAGCCTGTACCCTCCCACACACGCCAGCTGGGTGGCCTTGGGCTAGTCACAGCTTCTCGGAGCTCTCTCAGCCCCACCCACCTCACAGGGTGTTTGTTGTGAGGGGGGAAGGGCAAGGAGATTGTCGGCCCCTTTGAGTCTCCTGCAGGAGAGAAAGGGGGATATAAATCCAAACTCTTTTCTTCTTCTTCTTCTTCTTCTTCTTCTTCTTCTTCTTCTTCTTCTTCTTCTTCTTCTTCTTCTTCTTCTTCTTCTTCTTCTTCTTCTTCTTCTTCTTCTTCTTCTTCTTCTTCTTCTTCTTCGTGCTCCACTCCATTTTCCCCTACCCACTCCTTGCAGGCATTCCTGGGGGGGGGGGGGACACCAAAAGATTAGCACTAACATGCCCTCACAGTAGCAACGGCTTGATAAAACAATTTTTAAGGGACTTTGAAAAAAGCGGCAATCTGGCAAGTGACCAGAACGACCCTCAACCCTGCCCCCTGCGTGCTTCCTGCTGCTGGGTAGAGTAACTGTCAATGATCTTAATTGGATGATACAGTCCTCACACAGGGACTGTACCACCTCAACCATGAGGGCCGTTTTCTTGAAATTACCCAGTTATCACTCTCTGATCAGGTTATTTGTTCACCGGGTGGCTGTTTCCCCAACGAGGGTGCTTTCAAAATTCAGACAAGAAAAACGTGGTTGCGCAATCCAAAGATGACCCGTTTTTCTCTCGCGCGGATGTTATATCACCGTTTGCCGCAACGGAATCTCTCTGTTCAGCACCTATGTTCTCCCTCCCAAGTACATGATGTACTGAGACAGCATTCAACGGGAGATACTGCTGAGTTCATCTGACCTCCTTTTCTTAATCACGTTCAACGTCTGTGTCACATTGTGGGTTTAGCCCGGTTTGGGGCTTTCTCTCTCACAAGCTGCCGGCTGGAATGGCTCGAAGCCGAACTGTCCCTGCAGCCACAAGGCAGGACGAGGACAGTCCAAGCTGGGAAGGCAGAACTTGGACAACTTTACGGCAGCCGAGCAATGGGAAACCTCACGAGTCCGCCCTCCAGAGCATCCGTTTTTTCTATGGGAACATATATCTGTAATCTGCAGATGAACTGTATTTCTGGGGGGGTCCCCAGGTCCCACCTGGAGACTGGCATCCCTAGACTATTTATTTATTTATTTATTTATTTATTTATTTATTTATTTATTTATTTATTTATTTATTTATTTATTTATTTGGTTTATATGCCGCCCTCCCCCGGAGGTCTCAGGCTAGGGCTGCCCATGGGCAGAGGCGTAGCTGGGGATGATAAAGCCCAGGGCGGACTCCAAGTTTACCACCCCCTGCCCCATGGGACCCCCCACATACACCCCCACCCCCACCCCCACACCACCACCTGTGCCCAGTGGTGGGATCCAAAAATTTTAGTAACAGGTTCCCATGGTGGTGGGATTCAAATTGTGGCGTAGTGCCAATGGGGCTGGGCGGGGCACAATGGGGGCATGGCGGGGCATTCCAGGGGCGGGGCATTCCTGGGTGGGGCTGTGGCAAGGACGCAGCCACTGTGCTGGTCTTTAGGCGGGAAACGAATGCACGCAGGCGCAGGCTGCCACGCACGCCGATGCACCTCCTGCTAGACTGCTTCAAGTTCTGCACGCTACTGCTGAGAGGAAGAGCGTAACTAAGGCCAAAATCACGTGGCAAAATCACCCATTAGTAACCCCCTCTCGGCACACACAAATAATTAGTAACCTACTCTCGGGAACCTGTGAGAACCTGCTGGATCCCACCTCTGCCTGTGCCACCCCTATGCCCCACTTATCTGGTGGGGCTGAGTGGCCTCTGCCAGGCCTGGCGGGGGGAAGGGGGAAGGGTGTGGGGGCGATTTTCCACCCCTTGTTACTCCACTGGCATCCACCCAGTGCACCAGTCCCCACCCTGTCCCCTGATAGCTACACCTCTGCCATGGGAAGCTTCCGTAGCAGGAGGCCTGACAGCCACAGCCAGACTTGATCCAGTGATACAGGTTTCCAGTTCCGGGTCAACTTTGCCTAATTGTCTAGGGGACCCTAGTCTTCCTGTTCCCTATTTCTGTCTCCTGACATATATGGCCAGCCCTGCGTTTTCACAACATGAGCCATTTTAGTGTTACAGCTTGGGGGTTTGGAGAAAAGCAAGCAAGGGGAAGGGCAATAAATCATAGTTTTCATGCATGCTGCTCCCCCTCCCCAAACCACCTGAGATCATAAAATCAACATCCGCTACTGATATTTCACGTCTGTTTGCAGCAGGGCTTATCGACGCTTCCTCGGATCCGCGCCTCATTCTTTGATTGACTCAAACACTTACCGCTTGGTGAACCGTAATGGTATCTTTCCATCACTTCCAAAACAAAAACCCTTTCAGATCTGAGCAACGTTTTACCTGCATATTCTCTGGGGAGGTAAAAGGAAGATCGGTTCTAATTATTTGCATTCCTTTCTCAGTAAGGCTGAGCTGTGCAGAATCTTTGGAAACGTACAAATGAGTCCAATGACTTAGGAAGCTAACTTTAAAAAAACCTGTCGAATATATTTCGACACTTTCTCTTTGGTTTTTTTTTCAAATTTGACTAGTACTTAAACATTTACAAAAAGCAAAGCAAAGCAAAGTTCAATTACACACGAGGAATCTGCTGTGTGATAGGGGCAAATGTGTGTGGGTGCAAGATTTCTTGTAAGGACGTATTTCTTCAAGGTCCGTTTTCACTTTCTATTCTCCCTGCAGCAAGGCAGACCACTTCTCGCACCAATTTAATTTTGCTTTGCAGCCAGAATGGACAGATGTGTCGGTGAATGTGGGCCTCTACCCTCCCCCCATAGCCAGCCCACTTAGTCGTACCACCACATTCCTCATGACCTTGGGCTAGTCACAGTTCTTTGGATATCTCTCAGCCCCTTGTGGAGGGGGGGTGTAGGGAACGGAGATTGTAAGTCACCTTGAGTCTCCTTACAGGAGAGAAAGGTGGGGTATAAATCCAAACTCTTCTTCTTCATGCTACTTTGCACACTCCCCTCTCTCCTTCCTCCCTGTTGCTGACTCCTTCCTGCATCTCTAAATCCTTGTATTGATACATCCATTAAGAGCTGATTTTTGCAAATGAATAGCACAACCAGAGTCTCTTTCCGGTCCCACCCCACCTACCCCACTCTGTTTCTGCCCTCTCTGATGATTGGGAGAGCGTTTCAAAAACTTCCTTTCAGACAAGCTTCTATTTTAAAAACAAGCCACTCTCTAGCAGCAGCAGCAGCAAGGAGGGGGGAGAGTGTACACGAAGAGAGGGGATATCAGCGAGATTTGTGCCTTTAAGGCTGTTGATGGGAGTAGTTAAGAGAAACAGCAAAAAGAGAGGCCAGTTGAAACTTCAGCAAGCAGCTGCAAGCAGCATTGGTCTCCCTTCTCACATGTAAACAGAGAAACATAAGGAGGGCCCTTTGCAAGTCCACTGCACAGAGGTGAGTCCCAAGGTAAGTGTTTCCTGCGTAATCGGCTAAAGATCAACAACTATTTAAAAAGTACATTCAACGTAATTACTTCCAATTTTATCTGCATCGAGTGTAAACCGTCAAAATTAATACCACTCGTTCTTTAACCACACACTTAAAATTCCAGCTTAATAGCCACTAATAATAATTAAAATATTTTTCTCTGTTAAGTCTTGCAATAACAGTCCACTAATCTTTAAAGCCACTAATTGTCATTTTACTTTTTTTCTGTTTGACTCAAGTCATCCATCAACAGTTTCCAGTTGTCCTAAAACCTTACTAAACTCCTTTCTTTAAGCAGCGAGGTGAGTTTGGCCACTCCTGCTCCTCCCTTTATCATCTGGGAACCTACAACATCTACACCGCCCCCTCTCTGGGAGGGGTCTTTTTATCTACTGATAGTTTAGTACTGGACGTCATGTGACTTACATGGAACGCTGTAATTTTATGTAATTTGTGTATTTATTGATTTTAAATGTGATTGCTATTGTTGAATTGTTTATGATGTTATGAAGCAGCGAAGTGAGTTTGGCCACTCCTGTTCCTCCCTTTATCATCCGGGAACCTACAACATCTACACCGCCCCCTCTCTGGGAGGGGTCTTTTTATCTACTGATAGTTTAGTACTGGACGTCATGTGACTTACATGGAACGCTGTAATTTTATGTAATTTGTGTATTTATTGATTTTAAATGTGATTGCTATTGTTGAATTGTTTATGATGTTTGTTGTCCACCGCCCAGAGCCCTTAGGGGATGGGGCGGTCTACAAATATAATTAATAAATAAATAAATAAATAAATAAATAAATAAATAAATAAATAAATCTCTGCCAGTTCCAAAACCTTCGCCCGCCATTCTTCTATTGCAGATATATCTGAAGATTTCCATTTTTTTGTGCATAAAGTATTCTTGCAGCTGATGTCATATATCAAAACAAAATTCAACATTTTCCCCACAGGTCTGTCCATAAATCCCAATAAGAAAGCTTCTGGTTTCAATGGTATATTCATCTTCAAAGTCTTTTGAATTATTGAATAAATTGACCTCAGCACTCTCCTAAGTAATATAAGAAGCTATTGTCAAAGGCTTTCATGGCCAAATTCAGCTGATTCTGGTGGTTTTTTTCCGGGCTGCGTGGCCGTGGTCTGGTCGATCTTGTTCCTATTGTTTCTCCTGTATCTGTGGCTGACATCTTCAGAGGTGTATTACAGAGAGAAGTCTGTTACACAGTGTGTCGTGTCTAGTAGTAAAGTTTTTATTTTCTTGTTCCTAAAGAGTCCCAAATGCCGCAAACTCTATGCTGGGTATAATTAGGAAAGGAATTGAGAATAAAACTGCAAAGATTGTCATGCCCTTATATAAAGCCGTGGTGCGACCGCACTTGGAGTACTGTGTTCAGTTCTGGTCGCCACATCTCAAAAAGGATATTGAAGAGATAGAAAAAGTGCAGAGAAGGGCAACGAGGATGATTGAGGGACTGCAGCACCTTCCTTATGAGGAGAGGCTGCAGCGTTTGGGACTCTTTAGTTTGGAGAGGAGACATCTGAGGGGGGATATGATTGAAGTCTATAAAATTATGCATGGGGTAGAAAATGTTGACAGGGAGAAATTTTTCTCTCTTTCTCACAATACTAGAACCAGGGGACATCCATTGAAAATGCTGGGGGGAAGAATTAGGACTAATAAAAGGAAACACTTCTTCACGCAACGTGTGATTGGTGTTTGGAATATGCTGCCACAGGAGTTGGTGATGGCCACTAACCTGGATAGCTTTAAAAGGGGCTTGGACAGATTTATGGAGGAGAAGTCAATTTACGGCTACCAATCTTGATCTTCTTTGATCTGAGATTGCAAATGCCTTAACAGTCCAGGTGCTCGGAAGCAACAGCCGCAGAAGGCCATTGCTTTCACATCCTGCACGTGAGCTCCCAAAGGCACCTGGTGGGCCACTGCGAGTAGCAGAATGCTGGACTAGATGGACTCTGGTCTGATCCAGCTGGCTTGTTCTTATGTTCTTATGTTCTTATGTTCCCTGTCATAGACAGGCTTGTCTTCTGCTGCTCCAGAGACTAGGACCTGGAGTCATGGATTCAAGGTGAAAGAAAAGAGATTCCACCTAAACATCAGGAAGAACTTCCTGACAGCCAGGGCTGTTTGACAGTGGAATGCACTAACTCAGAGTGTGGTGGAGTCTCCTTCTTTGTTTTATTTATTTTTTATTTTATTTATGGGTTTTGTATACCGCCCTACCCCCGGAGGGCTCTGGGTGGTGCACAACATAATTTCCTCATACAACATATACAAACAAAACCCCATTAAAATTAGATTAAATTAGTTTAAAACACAGCAGTAATTAACAAAGATGGCGTCAGCGATAAACCCCAATTAAAACCCTCCCAAAGAGAGGGGGGAGACAAAACAGGAAAGTGGGTCCCCTAGATGGCAAAGGAACTCCAAGTCGGAGGAATAAAAGGGAGGTTTCTAAAGAGAGGCTGGATGGGCATCTGTCAGGAGTGTTTTGATTGTGGGTTCCTGCATTGCAAAGGGTTGGACTTGATGGCCCTTGGGGGTCTCTTCCAACTCTATGATTCTATGATTCTCATTTGTCCTACAGCTCTTTCAAAAGCTTTGCCACTGACCGCTTTTTATCCTTCAGGGCTCGATTTCTCAGATGTTTGTGCTCACAGTTCTAAGCGGGCAAACCTCAGGGTGGCCTGGGAGCTCCAGCCCCGAATTCACGCCGTCCAACTCTGAGATTCCGCCCAACCACCCCGACGAGCCATTTCCAACCGTCACACACCCTCCGACTTGTTTGTATTCCAGAGCTAAGCAGCCGACTGTTTGTAATTCAACTCAGCGATATTCTCCTCCAGTGCCAGACAGAGCTGTTTCCCCCACCCCTCCGCAGAAAAATGGAATGTCAGTCGCATACACTGCGGCTCATCCCGTCTGGTGCGCACGCTGCTTCCCGACCAGCAGTTTATCTGCATGACTTGGGTAGGACATCTTGCAAAGGGCACTTGGAGAGGCTGCTTAAGGGAGAGGACGGGACACCTTGACTTCTGGCCGGCGCGCTGATGCTGCACTCTCGAAGCATGGACCTATGAAGTAGCTATGCATGCCAAAGATGCAAATCCCCTTGGTCGTAGCTGTGCTTTTTTTAAAAAAAGTGTGTCTGTTTATCCTTTGTGAATATTCTTGCTGGAGCTACTACGACATGCAAAGAAACCGCCACACCAAATGTATTGTTCTTGCACAACTTCATCCTGAGATGCCTAAGAGTAGGTTTGCTGTGAATCCACACTGAAATCTGACTGGGTTCTTTGGCTGAACACTGATTGGGGTGGCAGTTGGGGCAGGAGAGGTGTGTCAACCACAATAAAAGGATGTGACATTTTCCACGTGTGGACCTAAGGTAGCACTGAGAGCCAGCATAGCGTAGTGGTTAAGAGCAGGTGCACTCTAATCTGGAGAACCAGGTTCGATTTCCTGCTCTGCAACTTGAGTTGTGGAGGCTTATCTGAGGAACCAGATTAGCTTGTGCACTCCAACACATGCCAGCTGGGTGACCTTGGGCTAGTCAAGGTTCTTTGGAGCTCTCTCAACCTCACCCACCTCACAGGGTGTTTGTTATGGTGGGAGGAGGGAAAGGAGATTGTAAGCCTCTTTGAGGCCGCTTCCGCAAGGCCATGATGGGGGTTGGGTCGGCGTACATGACGCCGACCCGACCCCGCCGGGACCATTCGCACGAATGGTCCCAGTTGCGGTGGGGAAGATGGCGCTGCCAAGCGCTGTCGTCCGATCAACCTACCTTCTCTGCGACCGTCCAGCATGTCGGCGGGGCAGGGGACACGCCCCCCATGCCCTGCGCGACCGCTCCGGAGTCGCAGGGCAAGGGGGGTGTCCTCAGGCCTCGGCGACACACCGGACAGTCACAGAGAAGGTAGGTCGATCGGGCAAAGACGGGAGGGGTGGCGCCTTCCAGCCGTTGCTGTTCGCACGGCAGTGGCTAGAAGCCGCCGTTTCCCCAAAACCTCAGGAGGAGCGAGGGTGGTGCGGCTGCGCAGCAGCTGTGCCCCCTGTGTGAACAGCTCCACTGGGGACGGCGTTTTTGCCATCCCCAGGGCGCTTAATTAGGCCCGTGCGGAAAGGGCCTGAGTCTTCTTGCAGGAGAGAAAGGGAGGATATAAATCCAAACTCCTCCTCCTCCTCCTCTTCCTCCTCCTCATTCTTCTCTTCTTCTCTTTGCTCCGGTGTCGCTTTTTCCTGATTTATCAATAGATTCTGCACAGAATATGCATCATTGGTTGCTGTCATTATAAAGGAACCCATTTTTCCTCTTTCCCATTCGCATGTGTATCCTTTGCACATTCAGGCAGCGATTGGAGCCCATGGAAACAATTCGGATTGCTTTTGCACCTTCACACAGACACTTCTCTTTTTTAAATTTCCTGACACACATGCATAGCTGCAAAGGCATACAGAAACGAACCCTGCAGCTTTGCCGACTGCCCCGCAATCCAGTCAGCTGCACCTGTGTAGCTGTGCATGTTCAGCACGCAAAAGAAAAGAAAAAAGAAAAAGGGACCTCCCTGCGATGGCCGGGCAACAATGAATGTGTTGCTGTAGAGCTATATGAAGAAGAAGAAGAGTTTGGATTTATATCCCCCCCTTTCTCTCCTGCAGGAGACTCAAAGGGGCTTGAAATCTCCTTGCCCTTCCCCCCTCACAACAAACACCCTGTGAGGTGGGTGGGGCTGAGAGAGCTCCGAGAATAGAATAGAATAGAATAGAATAGAATAGAATAGAATAGAATAGAATAGAATAGAATAGAATAGAATAGAATAGAATCTTTATTGGCCAAGTGTGATTGGACACACAAGGAATTTGTCTCCGGTGCATATGCTCTCAGTGTACATAAAAGAAAAATACATTTGTCAAGAATCATAAGGTACAGCACTTAATGATTGTCATATAGGTCTAGTAAGCAATCAGGAAACAATCAGTAGTAATGAAAACATAAAATGTAAAATCATAAAATAAAATAAAAAAAAATAAAATAAAAGGTCAGCACAGGCTATAGTCATACTGTCACAAGTGGGAGGAGATGGGTAATAGGAATGATGAAAAAAGTAGTGCAGTAATTATATAATAAGTATATAATAAATAGTTTAACATTATCGAGGGAATTATTTGTTTAACAGAGTGATGGCATTCGGGAAAAAACTGTTCTTATGTCTAGTTGTCTTGGTGTGCAGTGCTCTGTAGCGACGTTTAGAGGGTAAGAGGGTAAGAGGGTAAGAAGCTGTGACTAGCCCAAGGTCACCCGGCTGGCGTGTGTGGGAGTGCACAGGCCAATCTGAATTCCCCAGAGAAGCCTCCACAGCTCAGGCGGCAGAGCTGGGAATCAAACCCGGTTCCTCCAGATTAGATACACGAGCTCTTAACCTCCTACGCCACTGGCAGTTATACTCACTGCCACAGGGAGAAAACTTGCCTGGGGAACTTTGTACCCTGTCGGGTGCTCAGAGAATCTGCCCACAGTGTGCTGGGTGACCTGCACAGAATGGCAGATGGGCAGATTGTCCCCGACATAGTGGACGGGCGTGGGACCGAAAGAGAACAGGTGGAGGGGAGGGAAATACAGCATCTCCTGCCTGCTGTCTTCACACGGGAGCACTTCCAACCTGGGACTGTGCAAAAGGATTGCTGGTTATGGGATCTTCAAACATCTCAGGTTAAGAGGAATAAACCAGGCCAAACCCATTTGGGGAACGGGACCTGTGCGAAGTCCCCTCCCCAAACAGTTTATCTAACGCCTTGCAGATGTTATATACGGCCCGTGTGGAATCCACCGTTGACAGTGCAGAATGAAAGCGAAGTGAACGCCAAACCAAAGTCCCACCCTCGTAGCCCTGCCTTAAACTCAGATGCATTTAAGAACCAGTGGAGTTTGTTTGTTGATTGATTGATTGATTGATTGATTGATTGATTGATTGATTGATTGATTGATTGATTGATTGATTGATTGATTGATTGGACATTTATACCGCCCCATCCCCGAGGGCCTCTGGGCGGTGTACAGCATAAAATATAATTATCAATAAATTACTAAAACCTTTAAAACAGCGATAACAATAATAGAGGCGTCCGGCCAACCCCACTTTTAAAATTCTTCCCGGGAGAGGGGGGGCGGCGAGTCCCATTAGATGATAGGCCCAGATGGGAAGAACCAATTGGGGGGGGGCACCATTTCAGCAGCTGGTCCCTCCAAAGTTTGGAGAAGAGAGGGACTTCTCTTCAGGGGGGAATAATGCGAGTCCACTTTGCAAAATAATCATTTTCCCCAGGGGATCTGCTCTCGACAGATCTGGAGATCAGTTGTAATTCTGGGGAATCTCCAGAAACCCCAGGAGGCAATCCTAGATAGCGGAGAAATAACCTGGAGATGGTCCCATTCCCTTTCCACGCCCAAGGGTATCATCATCAACAACAACATTATTATTATCATCACCATCATAATTATCATTATTTCTGAGCCAGCAACGACATTTGAACTTTGCAACCAATGCCGGAGCTAAATCCTCGTTTGAATGAAAGCTCCAAGCGGAGAACTTTGTAATCTTTGATTCCCCAAGCGCCTCGCCGCAGCTCAGCGAAACGTAAACGGCTTCTGCAGAAGCCGGGGCCAATCCCTCAGCAATGCCGCTTGTGTGACACAATACAACGAAAAGCCCACAGCTTCCATTTGACAGCTTCTGTGAAATCAACACAAACTGGTTTTGCGGGTACCTGCAGCCCAGATTCGTAGACAAAAGGGAATGGGAAAGAGCTTAAAAGACGCCACGGAGGGAAAGGGCAAGTTTTTTTTCTTTTAATAACCCTACTCTTGGACTTTCAGTTTCACAACGGAGGAGTCAAAGGAAGGCAGCTAAAGTTTTGATCTTATTGTTCCTGTCATAGAAAAATGCCAGTAAAGATAATAAAAACAGACAGCATTTAACCAAAGCTCAGTGGTAGAAACTCACATCGTGCTTCAAAACACTAACCAGCTTAAAACGAGTTTATCTCAATATTTAGATCCCCACTTTTCACTCCAGTGGGAACCTAAAGCAGCCGGCTGCATAATTTTCTTCTAGACTAGAGACAATAGAGATCAGTTCTCTTGGAGACAATGGCTGCTTTAGAGGGTGGAGTCTATGCTCCACTGAAGTCCCTCCCCTCACCAAACCCCAACCCCTGTAAGCTCCACCCCAATACACTCCAGGGATTTCCCAACACAGAGCTAGTGTAACCCCCATGCTCAGAATGGGTTGACCCAGAAAGGGGTGGAGCAGGAGGCTGCAGAGCTCATGCAGTTTGGAGGAGACAAGGCTACCAGACTCGGACCTTGGTTTGTATAAGCCCTTAACACCTTGTTAAGGTAACTGCAATGTTGTTGGGAACTACTGGGAAGGTGGTAGTTTATTTTTGCTATGTTGTAAATGTTGGAGTTTATTGTTTCAGGGTTTTTTATGTTTGTAATGGGTGAGAGTTCTCCTGGAAACCTTCATCATGTTGAATCCTGTTCACCCAGCCCTTGGAGTCTTCAGGAGCCAACCCACTTGCAAAGAAGAATTGGACTGGGCAGTATCAGTCGACTGTAAATATAAGGACTTGAAAATGCAACCTGAACAGGACCTTGAAGTGTGATGTTAAATGTTTATGTTATATGTTATGTGTTAAGAAAGTAAACCATTTTTTTAATTTGTTGTTGCAAACTTGTTCCAACCCACAGAGCCTACAGATAGAGGTTACACTAGCAACCTTACCTATGAGCCAGGCTGTGCGTGAATGGGCAAACTTCCAAGGCGGAATGGTGATTTGAACCTGGTTCTCTGAGATTCTCTTGGCTGACTCTTGAATCATTGCACCGTGCTGGATGTCAAGTTAATGCTCTTTAAGCCTGAAAGTACAGTATCAAAACAGTGTCTAAGAGGCAGATAAGGAGGAGATCCGCAGGAGTGAAACCCCACGCTTCCTTGGATTAAAGCAATTATAAATAGACTTGTTCCCAGGCTCCGGAGCAAAGCGGGCGGGAAGAACGGGAAGGTACATTCAGACTAGGAAACAAGGCGCTGAACTCCATTAACAGCGCTGGGATGGGAAAGCAAGATTAGCTTTGGGAAGCACACCTTTTCCTTGGAGCATATCATGGGCTTGTTGGAAAACGATGGCCCCGTTTCCATCGTTCAGGGCAGAGGTGCACGCCACATCTCAGGGGCTGAACTAGCATCCATTGCAATGGAACTGGCTTTCCACTAGGGCTGTTTGTGGCCAGAGTCTCACAACAGACCCGTTCCGCACTTGCAGAATAATGCGCTTTCAATCCACTTTCAAAGCACTTTGCAGCTGGATTTAAAGCGGATTCCGCACGGGCCAAAAACAGCGGTGTGAAAATGGTCTGAACCTTTTTACACCATTTTACACCGCTCTACACCATTTTCACACCGCTGTTTTTGGCCCGTGCGGAATCCTCCTTACTGTGTGTGTAACCCCCATGCTCAGAATGGGTTGACCCAGAAAGGGGTGGAGACTCAAAGCAGCAAGAGGCTGCAGAGCTCATGTAATTTGGAGGAGACAAGGCTACCAGACTCGGACCTTGATTTCTATAAGCCCTTAACACCTTGTTAAGGTAAACTGCAATATTGTTGGGAACTACTGGGAAGGTAGTTGTTTGTTTTTTGCTATTTTTTGCTATTTTTGAAAATGCAACCTGAACAGGACCTTGAAATGTGATGTTAAATGTTGATGTTGTATGTTATATGTTAATAAAATAAACCATTTTGTTTTTTTAAAAATTTGTTATTGCAAACTCATTCCAAGTTATGCCCCACAGAACCCACAGATAGAGGTTACATGTGGAATAGGAAAATCCACTTGCAAACAATCGTGAAAGTGGATTGAAAGTGCATTATTCTGCATGTGCGGAAGGGGCTGGTGTCTCACAAGCAGCTGGTTTGCTTTCCAGACGGGGGCCCTGGATCCAAATGTGTGTGGGGGGGGGAAGCGAAGGGTTTCAATCCATTCTGGTCCATCGTGTCCTTGCTGACTTCATCCTGCTCTGCTCTGGGGGAAGGAAAGCCAAGGAAATATCTTCCTGCCGAAAGGCACCAGAAGGACAACTGCCGGTTAACCGAAAGCACGGGATGCCAAGTCAGGAGACTTCAGCGTCCAGAATGGATCACGAGCCTCTCATGTGATATCAAGCCCTGGGTTTCTTCCTCAGAGCGCCGCTTCCTTTCTGGAACAATCCTGGGAAATTCACTTAGCTCCGAAGCGTTGTTGCCTTTCCAGAGAAGAGGCAGAGGCACTTCTACATGCTGTAGGAGCAGCAGTGGCGTAGGAGGTTAAGAGCTCGTGTATCTAATCTGGAGGAACCTGAGCTGTGGAGGCTTATCTGGGGAATTCAGATTAGCCTGTGCACTCCCACACACGCCAGCTGGGTGACCTTGGGCTAGTCACAGCTTCTCGGAGCTCTCTCAGCCCCACCTACCTCACAGGGTGTTTGTTGTGAGGGGGGAAGGGCAAGGAGATTGTCAGCCCCTTTGAGTCTCCTGCAGGAGAGAAAGGGGGGATATAAATCCAAACTCCTCCTCCTCCTCCTCTTCTTCTTCTTCTTCTTCTTCTTCTTCTTCTTCTTCTTCTACTTCTTCCTCTTCCTCTTCTTCTTCCTCTTCTTCTTCTTCTTCTTCTTCCTCTTCTTCTTCTTCTTCTTCTTCTTCTTCTTCTTCTTCCTCTTCTTCCTCTTCTTCCTCTTCTTCTTCTTCTTCTGTCTTCCACACCACACTGGCTGCCTTCTCTCCGATTCTGAGGGGAATATCCTGCTGGTCCATCCCTTGGGGCTGATTTGCCATTTCTGGCTCAGCCCACACCTACTCTCTGTTCTTCTCAGTTAGGGTTGCCAACTCAGAGTTGGGAAATTCCTGGAGGTTTGTGGGCGGAGCCTGAGGAGGGTGGAGTTTGGGGCAGGGAGGGACTTCAGCAGGCTATAATGCCATTGTATCTTTCTCTGGAGCAGCCACGTTCTCCAAGGGAACTGATCTCTGTTGCCTGGAGATCAGTCGTCATTCAGGGAGATCTCCCAGCCACGTCTGAGGTGGGAGACGCTATGTTCAATTGGGGTGCTGAGTGGTTTCCGGGCTGTATGGCGGTGTTCTAGCAGCATTCTCTCCTGACGTTTCGCCTGCTTCTGTGGCTGGCATCTTCAGAGGATCTTCAGAGGATCTGCCAGCCACAGATGCAGGTGAAATGTCAGGAGAGAATGCTGCTAGAACACGGCCACACAGCCCAGAAACCACACAGCACCCCAGTGATTCCGGCAGTGAAAGCCTTCGACAATGCTATGTTCAATTGCCAGATTTAGTTCTTGCTTGCTTGCTGTGTACTCTTAGGGTTTGCAGCTCCAGGTTGGGTTTTTTTGGGGGGTGGACCCTGAGTAGGGTGGAATTTGGGGAGGGGAGGGTCTATGGAGTATAATGCCATAGAGTCCACCTTCCAAACAGCCATTTTCTCTGAACTGATCTCGGACTCCTGGAGATCCGCTTCCAGGCACCACATGGAAGAAGAAGAAGATTTTGGATTTATTACAGGGGCGTAATGCCCATTGGGCAAGGTGGGCAGCTGCCCAGGGCACCATCTTGTGGGGGACATAAAAATGCAGGATTCGTTTTTGGGTATTTTTAGTGTGCAGGGGGTGCAGTTTTTAGGCTAGCGGCACCAAAATTTCAATGTATCATCAGGAGACTGTCCTTATGCTACCCCCCAAGTTTGGTGAGGTTTGGTGCAGGGAGTCCAAAGTTATGGACTCCAAAATGGGGTGCCCCATCCCCCATTGTTTCCAATGGGAGCTAATAGGAGATGGGGGCTACACCTTTCAGGGTCCATAACTTTATACCCCACTTTTCTCTCTTGTAAGGAATCTCAAGGCAACTTACAAACCCCTTTCCCTTTTGGTCCCCACAACAGACACCTCGTGAGGTAGGTGAGGTTGAGAGAGTTCTGAGAGAACTGTGACAGGCCCAAGGTCACCCGGCAGGCTTCATGTGGAGGAGTGGAGAAGCCAATTCTGTTCACCAGATAAGAGTCCACCACTTATGTGGAGAGATAGGGAATCGAACCCAGATTAGTGTTCACCTGCTCTTGACCATGACACCACGCTGGCATTCTATGTGTACTGCACCAATGCTGCTGTTTACACGGTTGCAAAGAACAGGATGGGACGACTCACCCATAAAAGCATCAGCCTGCCTCTTTCTTAAGTGTGCATGCAGACGCTAGAGACGGCAGGCCAAGTGGTTGTTGTTCTTGGCAGGAGAAATGAGGAATGTATCATTTGCAAGCCCGAACACAGCAAACTGCGGGGACGTCCAGAATTTGGTGTCGAAGAACTCCATCATACCGACTCTGTTGCACAATCTGATAGATGGAGATCAAAAACAGATGTCGGATCTGTGATGTTATATCAGTCGGTTTGGGAAGCCAGGAACGAGGTTGCAGAACCAGTTAACTGCGGCGCAACGATAGAAGTACGCAGCGTAACTGGGGTCAGTTCTCCTTCCGTTAACCAAGATCCCAAAAGAAGATTAAATCCTGGTTAAGAGCAGCAGTGGCACAGTGGCTAAGAGCAGGTGCACTCTGATCTGGAGGAACCGGGTTTGATTCCCAGCTCTGCTGCCTGAGCTGTGGAGGCTTATCTGGGGAATTCAGATTCGGCTGTACACTCCCACACACGCCAGCTGGGTGACCTTGGGCTAGTCACAGCTTCTCAGAGCTCTCTCAGCCCCACTCACCTCACAGGGTGTTTGTTGTGAGGGGGGAAGGGAAAGGAGCTTGTGAGCCATCTTGAGTCACCTTACAGGAGAGAAAGGTGGGATATAAAACCAAACTCCTCCTCCTCCTCCTCCTCCTCCTCCTCCTCCTCCTCCTCCTCCTCCTCCTCCTCTTCTTCTTCTTCTTCAAATCCCAGTTTGGGAGAGTGAAAAAAAGAATCTCAGTTGATTTGTGGTCATACGTCACAAATACCAAAGGGGGGGAGGAGGAGGAGGAGGAGGGGGGGGAGGAGGAGGAGGAGTTTGGATTTATATCCCACCTTTCTCTCCTGTAAGGAGACTCAAGGTGGCCTACAAGCCCGTTTCCCTTCCTCTCCCCACAACAGACACCTGGTGAGGTAGGTGGGACTGAGAGAGTTCAGAGAGAACTGTGACTAGCCCAGTGGTGGAATCCAAAAATTTTAGTAACAGGTTCCCATGGTGGTGGGATTCAAACTCTGGCGTAGCGCCAATGGGGCTGGGCGGGGCATGACGGAGGGCTCAGAGGGCCCGAGGGGCATGGCCCGGGGGCAGGGAGATTCCTGGGGCGGGGGGGCTGTGGCAGGAGGCAGCCACTGCTTGTACCGGGTCCTTGGGCGGGAAACTTGAATGCACACAGGCTAGAGCTGCCATACTGCACACCGGGTGCACCTCCTGCTAGACTGCTTTGCCAAAGTTCTGTGTGCTGCACTGCTGAGAGTGGGAGGAGGCGTAAATCATAAGGCAGAAATCACGTGGCAAAATCACCAATTAGTAACCCCCTCTCGGCACACACAAATAATTAGTAACTTACTCTCAGGAACCTGTGAGAACCTGCTGGATCCCACCTCTGGACTAGCCCAAGGTCACCCAGCAGGAGTGTAGGAGTGCGGAAACACATCTGGTTCACCAGAAAAGCCTCTACCACTCAGGTGGAGGCGTGGGGAATCAAACCCGGTTCTCCAGATTAGAATCCACTTGCTGTTAACCACTATACCACGCTGAAGCAGAGTTTAAGGAGGGGAGGGAATTCAATGTGATAGACTGCAAACGAGTTCCTTTTTCAGAGCAAAGAGATCTGCCACACAGAAATCAGTGGTAGCTGCAGAAGATCTCCATCCATCATCTTTGAGATGTTTTATCGTCTGCTTCTGGCCCCAGGATGATGTTTTAGGCTGCTCCTTGATGTCATATTGAATGGATGTCTTGTGGATGGCTTTGTTTTATTATTTATAATATATTAATTTATTATATAATATATTTATTATTATTAGGAGCAGCAGTGGCGTAGGAGGTTAAGAGCTCGTGTATCTAATCTGGAGGAACTGGGTTTGATTCCCAGCTCTGCCGCCTGAGCTGTGGAAGCTTATCTGGGGAATTCAGATTAGCCTGTGCACTCCCACACACGCCAGCTGGGTGACCTTGGGCTAGTCACAGCTTCTCGGAGCTCTCTCAGCCCCACCTACCTCACAGGGTGTTTGTTGTGAGGGGGGAAGGGCAAGGAGATTGTAAGCCCCTTGGAGTCTCCTGCAGGAGAGTAAGGGGGGGGATATAAATCCAAACTCCTCCTCCTCTTCTTCTTCTTCTTCTTCTTCTTCTTCTTCTTCTTCTTCTATTTTAGTTGTGAGCCGCCTCCACGCTGGTCTCTGGAGAGGCAGTGAACACCTTTTCTCAGTGACTTCAATAAATAAATAATTGCAAAGGGATCCTTCGCCAAAAGGGCCCAGAAAAGTTGGCCTGTGGGTCGAATCGAGCCAGCATGGTGTAGCGGTTAAGAGCAGGGGGATTCTAATCTGGAGAACCAGGTTTGATTCCCCACTCCTCCACCTGAGTGGCAGATGTGTTTCCGCACTCCTACATTCCTGCCGGGTGACCTTGGGCTAGTCACAGTTCTCTCTGAACTCTCTCAGCCCCACCTACCTCACAGGGTGGTTGTTGTGAGGGGGGAAGGGAAAGGAGCTTGGAAGAAGAAGAAGAAGAAGAAGAAGAAGAAGAAGAAGAAGAAGAAGAAGAAGAAGAAGAAGAAGAAGAGGAGGAGGAGGAGGAGGAGGAGGAGGAGGAGGAGGAGGAGGAGTTTGGATTTATATCCCCCCTTTCTCTCCTGCAGTAGACTCAAAGGGGCTGACAATCTCCTTGCCCTTCCCTCCTCACAACAAACACCCTGTGAGGTAGGTGGGGCTGAGAGAGCTCCGAGAAGCTGTGACTAGCCCAAGGTCACCCAGCTGGCGTGTGTGGGAGTGCACAGGCCAATCTGAATTCCCCAGATAAGCCTCCACAGCTCAGGTGGCAGAGCTGGGAATCAAACCCGGTCCCTCCAGATTAGATACATGTGCTCTTAACTTCCTACGCCACTGCTGCTCCTGTAAGCCACCTTGAGTCACCTTACAAGACAGAAAGGCAGGTTTTAAGTCCAAACTCTTTTTCTTCTTCTTAAAAAATATGTGGGGCAGCTGGGGGAGGGAAGGGGGGTGCACGCCAAGGTGTCCTTTTGCATTTCCAGCGCAACGTTTCTTCCCCTGGAGTTCCAGAAATAAGCCGTAATCCTACCCGGCCTGCCGTCCCGGGGACTCTAATCGCCATCCGTCAAATCAAAACAAAAGAGCATCAATCGAAACATTAATTTTCTTTAGACAGTCGGAAATCCCTGATGGGCTTGGATATGCCTCCAGGAAGCCGGTTGGCTCCAGTAATTAGAGGAAGGATGTTCGGCACTTAGCTTTGGCCGTGTCTCAGCTTCTCTTTGAATTATACGATCTGGGTCTGACCTTTGGGCCGAGCCCTCGCTTTTTCCTGTGCTGAGTCTGTGGGTTTTTCTGGAGGCGAGTTTATTCACTAGCAGAAAGCCGGGATGCATGTCCCCCTCTTAGGATAAAAGAGGCCAGAATTGCGGGGTGGGAGGCGGGAATCCGGCAAGATCTTCCAATCTCCCTTTATTTTTACTGACGCTGTAAAACTCCCTTACTCACAAATCCGTAGGGGGGGGGAGAGTAGAATGAGAAGAGGATCGCCTCGAAGGAGAAATTCAGGGTTCCTGGATTGCCAGATGGGGGTGCTGAAGTTTCTGGAGTTTTGGGGAGACAGGGGCGGAGCTTAGGAAGACAGGGTTTGCGGAGGGGGGGTCTCAGTAAGGTATAATACCATAAAAGCCACCCGCCCAAGCAACAATATTCTCCAGGAGAACTGATTTCTGTCATCTGGAGATCAGTTGTCATTCCAGGGGTTCTCCAGGCCAAACCTGGAGCTTGGCAACCCAAGTTCCAGAGGTGGGATCCAGCAGGCTTTCACCAGTTCCCGAGAGTGGGTTACTAATTATTTGTGTGTGCCAAGAGGGGGTTACTAATTGGGTCCGCTTTTCCACTTCCGCGTCCTCGCCTCCCCGAGAGGCATCCTGCCTTTGAACGTGAAGGTTCCATATAGCAATTGCGACTAATAATGTCACTCCCTGAACTGGGTTAATCCCTTTCAGGTCCTGCAATTCATTGATTCTCAGCCTTTCGTACCTTTTATCTCACCAGTCTCTATCAAAGAACCTGTGTGTTTCACCATTGCTGTGTTCAGATTTGGGAGTTGGGGCATTTTCTATAATGTGATGATGATTTAGAAATGACCTGGTGCAAAAAAATTTGGGGGGGTCGTTGTGGGGTGGCTGCCCATGGGGGGGCATCCAACTCAGGTTTTGCCCAGGGCTCAGGTTTGCCTAGGTACGCCTCTGCCCCCTTTGCTGAGGGGGGGCTGGCGAAGGAATCTGTTACTAAAAATTTTGGATCCCACCACTGCCTAGTTCCTGTGCAAATGTGCTGTTTGGGTATTTAAGGGGCTTTTGGGCACTTGGCAGATGCACCTCTCTTTTTGGATTTGGGTAACCAGGGTGGGACCAATAGGTGCACTATCCCACCACAGACTCTGTTTTCCGCACCTACCAGTTTGTGGTTTTGAAAAACGGGCTTGTGGCTGATGGAACTATTTAAACCCTGCCGGGTCAAGTGGCAGCAAGGACGGGACTGGGTAGAACTCAGCTAAGGCTTCTGAGAAACCCCATGAATAAAAAGCAGATTTTTCTGTACAGTATTTTTAAGAATGAACACCATTAAGCCAAACTGTCACGAATGGGGAAACAGTCCATCGAAAAAGCGGCCACAACCGGCAAACAGGATGTGGGCTGAGCCAGTGAGCGTTCAAGCATCCCTGTCGTGGCTCCGGATTGTCCAATAAACCAGACTCAGTTGATAAGGAAGGATTTTGTTATCAACGGAGTCTGATTATTGGACAGTCTGTGACCAGGACAGACGGCTTTCTTGGTGCCCAAATCTTCAAGATACACAACTCTAGTACCCCCTCCCATCACTAGGCAATTCACCCCTCCTTAGCCAGTACTTAAGCTGGGCCGAGTTCCCAGACGAAAAACAGCTGCATTATCTCCCAGCCTGAGACCCGGCGTCCTTGAAGCCTGCGTGCAAGCAAAATAGCAGAGCAGTGGAAAGCGAAAGCACCCAGGGACGAGCAAGGAGCAATTAGAATAGCAAATCTGGGAACAGAGGTGCAGAGGTGGGATCCAGCAGGTTCTCACCAGTTCCAGAGAGTAGGTTACTCATTATTTGTGTGTGCCGAGAGGGGGTGACTAATTGGTGATTTTGCCACGTGATTTTTGCCTTAGTTACGCCCCTCCTCTCAGCAGTAGTGTGCAGAACTTGAAGCAGTCTAGCAGGAGGTGCACCGGCGTGCGTGGCAGCCTGCGCCTGTGTGCATTCGATTCCTGCCCAAGGACCGGTGCAGCGGCTGCGTCCTTGCCACAGCCCCGCCCAGGAATGCCCCGCCCCCAGAATGCCCGCCCCTGCCCCCGTCATGCCCCACCCAGCCCCATTGACGCTACGCCACAGTTTGAATCCCACCACCATGGGAACCTGTTACTAAAATTTTTGGATCCCACCACTGCAGAGATGCCACCCGCCTAGGAGCCACGGCAGGAACTAAACAGGTGTGGGCCATCCCTGCTGTTGACCACCTACAGAAGATGGACATTTTTTAACCAAAAAAAATCCACCTGGGCTCGTGCGACCTCAGCTCTGTCTATGTCAGGTTGTAAATGCCGTGTGATCGTGGCATCTGTCTCCCAAGGAATGCAAGGCTAGGCAGGGAATCTTTAATTGGCACTGGCTGGGTCCAAGATGTTGTTCCTTGGAACCAGACGCTGCCTGTTTAGTTCTGAACCCCGGATCTTCTTCATGTTGCGATCAGGTCGTATTAGAAGAAGAAGAAGAGTTTCGATTTATATCCCCCCTTTCTCTCCTGTAAGGAGACTGAAAGGGGCTTACAAACACCTTTCCCTTCCCCCCTCACAACAACCACCCTGTGAGGTAGGTGGGGCTGAGAGAGTTCAGAGAGAACTGCGACTAGCCCAAGGTCACCCAGCAGGAAGGTAGGAGTGCGGAAACACATCTGGTTCACCAGATAAACTTCTGCCACTCAGGTGGAGGAGTGGGGAATCAAACCCGGTTCTCCAGATTAGAATCCCCCTGCTCTTAACCGCTATCCCATGCTGGCTCGATTCGACCCACAAAAATCCAGGCCAACTTTTCTGGGCCCTTTTGGCGAAGGATCCCTTTGCAATTATTTATTTATTGAAATCACTGAGAAAAGGTGTGCACCACCTCTCCAGAGGAGACTGAAAGGGGCTTACAAACACCTTTCCCTTCCCCCCTCACAACAAACATCCTGTGAGGTGGGTGGGGCTGAGAGAGCTCCAAAGAACTGTGACTAGCCCAAGGTCACCCAGCTGGCGTGTGTTGGAGTGCACAAGCTAATCTGGTTCCTCAGATAAGCCTGCACAGCTCAAGTCGCAGAGCAGGGAATCAAACCCGATTCTCAGATTAGAGTGCACCTGCTCTCAACCATGACACCACGCCGGTTCACTGAAAAACCTCCACCTCAGACCCTGCAGAGCAGCTGCCAGCCTGAGTGGGCAATACTGACCTTGACTCAGAGGTGGGATCCAGCAGGTTCTCACCAGTTCCCGAGAGTGGGTTACTAATTATTTGTGTTATTGCGAGGGTTGCCCTGGTGGAGGTCCGCTTTTTTCGCCTCCAGCGCCCTTGCCCGCCCCCAGAAGGCATCCTGCCTGCTTTGAGCGTGAAAGGTTCCATATAGCAATTGCGACTAATAATGTCACTCCCTGAACTGGGTTAATCCCTTCCAGGTACCCGCAATTCATGGATTCTGCAGCCTTTCATTGCTTTTGAGCTCACCAGTCTCTATCAAAAGAACCTGTGTGTTTCACCATTTGCTGTGTTTCAGATTTGTGAGGTTAGGGCATTTTCTATAATGTGATGATGATTTAGAAATGACCTGGTGCAAAAAAATTGGGGGGGGGGGGGGGCGTAGGGGTGGCTGCCCATGGGGGTGGGCATCCAACTCAGGTTTTGCCCAGGGCTCAGGTTTGCCTAGGTACGCCTATGCCCCCTTTGCTGAGGGGGGGCTGGCGAGGGAACCTGTTACTAAAATTTTTGGATCCCACCACTGGTCTGACTCCATATAAGGGAGCTTCACGCGTTGGATTCTTGAGCTACCGTGCATGAATCGTCTTAAGAAGGCCGATTCATTGCGTTGGACTCTCCGGCTTCCTTTTGCCTGCCGGGCTTTCCTGTGTGACTTTTTAATGGATCGTAGCTGGCGCTCTGACCCGTTCCGGGCGTGGAGTTATTCCCCGAGTCGGGCCGGGAAAGCTCTCTTCAATAATGCACGCCTGCTGTTCGACCTGCTCCTGGCATCCATCAGACAAAATGATCCACCGCTCGAGCCCATCAGTCACTGGCCTAACACAATTAAAGTAATTGTGAGAGCACACTGTCAGGGGGTCAATGTTATGTTTCCCACTTTGAAAATAAATGCCTCTCCCTTGCCTTGGTATTTATGGAGCAGCGGGAGGCCATTACGCTGCGATAATGTTCGAGCTCGTTGGCATTATCTCTTAATTATACATGTTTGGAAGCAGGCAACCGAGCGAGCGCTTCTTTGCGGCCTCGGAAATCTGGGCCGGTTGCGCTCTTCCAGCAGAGTGTAGAAGCCTTCTGTACACAACCCTGGCAGCCCTGCAATTCCATGTTCAGCATCATGCAGCGGAAGAAGAAGAAGAAGAAGAAGAAGAAGAAGAAGAAGAAGAAGAAGAAGAAGAAGAAGAAGAAGAAGAAGAAGAAGAAGAAGAAGAAGAAGAAGAGGAGGAGGAGGAGGAGGAGGAGGAGGAGTTTGGATTTATATCCCCCCTTTCTCTCCTGTAGGAGACTCCAAGGGGCTTACAATCTCCTTGCCCTTCCCCCCTCACAACAAACGCCCTGTGAGGTGGGTGGGGCTGAGAGAGCTCCGAAAAGCTGTGACTAGCCCAAGGTTACCCAGCTGGCGTGTGTGGGAGTGTACAGGCTAGTACAGGGGTAGGGAACCTGCGGCTTGAGAGCCGCATGCGGCTCTTCTGCCCTTGCACTGCGGCTCCACGAGCTGAGCCGTTGACTTCATCTGCTGCACCCACCACTGCAGGCAGCAGAGCGGAGTGCACCAATTGCCCTGCGGCCTGGCTGCCGGCAGCTTCCACGGAGAAAGCTTCCCCTCTGCGCCCACGCCCTTGTTTGTAGTGAGGCCCGGGCACTTTCCCGGTGGCCCGGCAAGGCCGGAGGCTGCTGCAGCCCCATCGCACTTGCCTGCGCCTGCAGGCAGCAGAGGCGGGCGCATCCCATGTAAGCTTCTCTCAGGAAATGAGTGGAGTAAAAGGTAAAAAAGCCCAATATATACAGTGTTATCTTTATTTTAAATGTCAAAAATTATTTGCAGCTCCAAGTGTTTTCTTTTCCCGTGGAAAACGGGTCCAAATGGCTCTTTGAGTGTTAAAGGTTCCCTACCCCTGGGCTAGTATGAATTCCCCAGACAAGCCTCCACAGCTCAGACGGCAGAGTGGGGAATCATACCCGGTTCCTCCAGGTTAGATACAAGCTCTTAACCTCCTGCGCCACTGCTGAAGAAGAAGAAGAAGAAGAAGAAGAAGAAGAAGAAGAAGAAGAAGAAGAAGAAGAAGAAGAAGAAGAAGAAGAAGAAGAAGAAGAAGAAGAAGAAGAAGAAGAAGAAGAAGAAGAAGAAGAAGAAGAAAGTTTAGATTTATATCTTGCTTTTCTCAATCCCAAGGAGTCTCAATGTGGCTTGCAAACTGCTTTCCCTTCCTCTTGTGAGGTAGGTGGGGCTGGGAGAGTTTGGAAAGAACTGTGATTGGCTCAAGGTCACCCAGCAGGCTTCATGTGGAGGAGCAGAGAGAACAAACCCAGCTCGCCCCATAAAAGTTTGTTGTTTAGGTGGAGGGGGATTCAAAACCCAGTTCACCAGGTAACAGCCATTTGGTGGTGGTGGTGGTGGTGGTTGTATTCAAATCCAGTCCACCAGATAACAGTCCGCCGCTCATGTGGAAGAACAGGGAATTAAACCCACTTCACCAGATTGTGCTGCTCCTAACCACTACACCACATTGGAGAGTGAGGAGGCGTAGGAAGGATCAAGTGAGAACAGTCTGCTGGCAGTCTCCATGTGCATCTAACTTGGCCACTTGAGTTTACAGACACACGTGGCAGCGAATCATATGTTGAATCCGTCACGTGTTCTCTGTCTCAAAGAGCATTTGCTCTCCCGTAAGACCCTGCTGGGTGCCCTTGTGCTAGTCACAGTTTGCACTCATGGCCTTCCCATCATGCACCAGGTGGGATGGCTGCCTTTGGGGGGGTGTTGTTTTTATTTTTTTGAAAAGCAGAGGCCGGGGGGACCTATGGGGTCAAATGCCCCCAGGCTGTGGCCATTTAGTCACGTGGGGGGCAGAAAATCGTTCCCACACCCCTCCTCCTTCCCCCCCGGGTCCATACATTGACTTCAAGACCAGGTACAAAAAAAGTTGTTTGGTCGTGGTGGCGGGGGATGGCAGAGGGGGGGATGTGACTAAATGGCCACAGCCTGGAGACATTTGACCCCATATGTCCCCTGGGCGGTACGCCCCGGTCTCAGCCAACAGTGGTCCAACCGTTTCATCCAGTGGTGGGATCCAAAAATTTTAGTAACAGGTTCCCATGGAGGTGGGATTCAAACTGTGGCGTAGCGCCAATGGGGCTGGGCGGGGCATGACAGGGGCGTGGCCAGGCATTCCTGGGGCGTGGCATTCCTGGGTGGGGCTGTGGCAAGGACCCAGCCGCTGCGCTGGTCCTTGGGTGGGAAACGAATGCACGCAAGCGCAGGCTGCCACACACGCCGGTGCACCTCCTGCTAGACTGCTTCAAGTTCTGCGCGCTACTGCTGAGAGGAGGGGCGTAACTAAGGCCAAAATCACGTGGCAAAATCACCAATGAGTAACCCCCTCTCAGCACACACAAATAATAAGTAACCTACTCTCGGGAACCGCAAAGTGAGAACCTGCTGGATCCCACCTCTGGTTTCATCCCTGGCTCTGGTTGAGGCTAACTTAAATGGGACCTACAAGTACAGAGACAGACATCTCTGCGATGCCTTGAGACAAACCCCTTCGTGCTTTCCTTGTGGTCCCCCCGAAACATCCGCCTCTTCTTTTTAGAAACACGCCACTGGCTGTTTTTCTGATCAAGCACGAGGCATTTTTTAAAAAAAACACTCCGACTTTTTAAAGAACCGAGCTGTCTTGGCAGCGCGTTGGACAGTCCCTTGTTAAATCCACAGGTTTCACGGTCACGCCGCCCCGGCATGTCAAAGGCCTGCTGAAAGGGACGGATGCTGACGAGCCCGAGACCGGCGGAGGTTCGTCAACCCCAGTAGACAAACGAACGAACGGCATCCCTCTGGGACTGGAGAGTTGGGAGGAGAGGCGGGAGCAGAACGAGGAGAGAACAATTGATTTTGTCCGCTTTCCAATTCTGCCGGACGTCATGAGAGCATTTGGAGCCTGCAGCCTGGCAGAGGGGTACGCCGGAATGATAAATGCGCTAATCAGCCCCAGATCGCACAATACTTCCCTTTGTTCCCGCAGGCCTGGAGCACGTCAGAGCCCGGCTCTTCCAGCTGAAGGAATAGCTTGGCCACGGTGCTGGCGCTTGGCCAGGTGAACTCGAAATCCATTGGCTCCCCACCCCACCGCAGAGAACCAGGCCTGGCTATTTGACACAATGGCTGACCTTTAATGAAACGTTGCTTTCTGGAAGATATGATCTGTCTTCTGTTTAGTGCGGGATGAATAAAAAAAACACGAGGGGGAAAGCGTTTTCAGGGCATGATTGTCTGTATCTAGCTAGAGAGCTTGGCCTTTGCATTCAACAGATGACCTGCAGGTGGCTCTCAGGTAAATCAGGAAGGGATGTCAATTCAGTATGTGTATTACAAAATAGCCAGGTGGTGGCAAATCAAAAGGATTATACCGATGACCACGTGTGGTGAAGGGAGAGGAAGCAGCCATAACCGGCTTCAGATGCGGTCCTCAACTTTTTTGACCTGCGAGCGTGCTGGGAATTCTGACACATCACGAAGGGCTCAGCAACAAAACGGCGGCTACAAAATGGCTGCCGTAGATGTCAGAGTCAATCACAAAATGATGGCTGCAGTAACGCGCTGCCGATCTTTGTGATATGGCAGCAGCTGCTGCCAACACAACGCTTTTAAAAATCTATACAGCCGATCAAATCTCTCATAGCCAATCAGACCGTCTTGCAGGACAAAAGCCCTGCCTGGCTTCACTCACTTTCTATTATTATTATTATTATTATTATTATTATTATTATTATTATTATTATTATTATTATTATTATTATTATTACAAAACAGTTATACACAGCAAACAAGATCAATATGCTGGATTTTGTATTACATCACACGTCGGACACTTCCCAAGCATCTAGGACTGTAAGATGTATCGACGAATAATGCGTGCAGAGCGGAGTAGGGTGGCCTTTTGCAGCTGACATATGGTGATTTTGTCAGCGCCAATTGTTTTTAAGTGCCGTTCAAGATCTTTAGGCACTGCACCCAGTGTGCCGATCACCACTGGGACCACCTGTACTGGTTTGTGCCAGAGTCTTTGTAGTTCAATCCTTAAATCCTCGTGTTGGCCGTGTAAGTTTTTCCAGTTGCTTCTCATCAATCCTGCTGTCACCAGGAATTGCAACATCAACTAGCCACACTTTCTTTTTTTCCCACAATGGTTGAGGTCCAGGAGTATTGTGTTCCAAAACGTTGTCAGTCTGAATTAGGAAGTCCCAGAGTAGTTTTTAGCGTGTTCATTTTTCAGTGACCTTTTTCAGGTTTGTGATTCCCACCAGTTCTTTGTCACAGGCAGATGGTAGTTGTGGCACAAGTTCCAGTGAATCATCTGGAGCAACAGTATTATGCCTCTGCTTGTAGTCTGTCTGGTACAATCTTCTTGCAGCAGCTAAGTATGTGATCTATTGTTTAGTCTGCTTCCTTGCAAGAGTCTAAGCACTAAGGATCTGTAGTTGACTTTTTTCAATTCTGGCTTTGATAGGCGTTTGTTGAATTACTTGTTCACAAAATGAATGCTGCAAAGAATCAAGCTCTCAGTCTCACTTTTTCAAAGTTCCATTTGTGAGCCACAACCAGGTTTTTTCCTTGTCAATTTTGTCCTCAATTTTTTCTTTTCAAAGAACTGTCCATGGAGAGCCTTCTTTTTTACCCAGTTTTCTGCTTCTGCTTTGCAGTGTATTTACCCCTACGGATTATACACTCTTTGTCTTTTTGCACTTTGAGCAGTTTTCTGCTGTTGACTTCCACATCAATGTTGGTTTTCTTCACTGTTTTTTCACTTAATCTGCAACAGTGCATGTTTCTCCTTCTTCCACCGTTTGTTTCACTTGCAGAAGCCCTCTACCTCCTGATTTTACTGGGTAGGTAAGAGTCTGTCAACAACATCACTTCTGCAGGGTGCTCTTAATGAGTAGTGGATTGTCATCAGTTTTCTTGTTTTTCTGTCCAGATCATCCAGCTCTGCTTGCGTCCAGTTCACAATTCCAGCAGTGTATCTGATGACGGGTATGGCTTTATTATTATTATTATTATTGTTGTTGTTGTTGTTGTTGTTGTTGTTGTTGTTGAAGTAGATTTCACAGCTGCCAGATCTTTAGCTGGTTGTTGGCCTTCATTACAATTCGAGCCTCACCCAGAGGCCTAGGAAGTTGTAATGTATCGGCGTAGTATTCGTGCGGATCCCAGCAGGGCTGTCTTCTGAATTTGACAGATGTTGATTTTGTCAATTTGAAGATGTTTCAAGTGCTGCCCGAGTGTTTTTGGGATGGCGCCCAGCATGCCGATTACCACTGGGACAACCTCATCTGGTTTGTGCCATAGACGCTGAAGCTCGATTCGCAAATCGCGGTATCTAGTGATCTTCTCGTGTTCTTTTTCAGTGACCCTGCTGTCACGGGGGACTGCTATGTCGATTATGATTATGATGATTATGATGATGATTATGATTAATTCATTAAATTTGGTATACCGCCTCATCCTCGGAGGGCTCTGGGTGGTGTACAACATCAACATAAAATACAATAGCAGTGAGAGCCTTTGAAGGCAAACTGATCCCAAAAACCTTGTATGGTGCTCCAATCTGGCTAAATCGTAATCTAAAGCCTCTTGAGTCTATTCAATCTAGCTTCTTTCGCAAACTACTTGGAATTTCGAACAGCGTGTCATCTCTCTCCTTATGTTCGGAATTAGGTCTAAATCTTCTCAAAACACGTATATGGCTCTCCCTGCAACCCGATACTGGCTAAGCCTCCATTTCCGACCAGAACAGGACAGCCTAACAAAGCGAATGCTGGATTCCTACCTCTCCGCTTGGAACCCACCTGATCAAGGAAAAAATTAATTACGTTGGAAGCTTCGCTTTGGGCTTCTTCATAAACATGGATGAAGCGCAAATGGTCAAACTTCTGCAATAAGCTAAGGCTACTTCGACGCCAATCAACTGCTATCTACTCGAAGGGCATTTTACCCGGAGGGGTTCCACCCTCTTCCCTTCAGTAAAAGGCTACTGAGGTACTTTTCTGATATATCTTCACCATATCTCCGACGTACCTTAATGCTAGCCCGACTGAACGCCCTACCTTCAGCAGTCCTGAGTGGCAGATTTCTCCAGATCCCATACCAACAAAGAACGTGTCCCTGCTCACAAAAAGCCATCGAAACAATTGAGCACATCCTCCTAGATTGCGAACTATATACTTCATCCAGAAGACAATATATAGACCCACACACCGAGAACTATGCCTACTCACCAGACAAGGTCAAATCCTTCTTTCTGCTTTGTGACCAGTCTCCTCGGAGATCCCTAGAGCGTTAATCCAAGATTCCTGGCGCTGGCTGTAGATTACATACAGATTTTAGTTTATTTATTTATTTATGGTTTTAACTGCAGGAAATGTCTGAACCTATTTATTTTAACTTGATTTTCCTCAACCTCCCTGTTGTATTTTAAACTTATGCCAATAAAAAGGTTGATGATGATGATGATGATGACATAAAATACAATAACAAGAAACTCTTACGGGGAACTAGAAAGGATGTCAGTGGACAATGGATCAGCACCACATTGGGCATCCATGTACATGAACTACAAACATCAGCTGGAGGACTTAAGTGGGGCAGTCATGACATTTTTTATTTTTTTATTCATTTGATTTGATTTAATCTCTCTCCCTCCCCATTGGTTGTGGTGGGGTTTCCAGGCTGTGTGGCTGTGGTCTGGTGGATCTTGTTCCTAACGTTTTGCCTGCGTCTGTGGCCGGCGAGAGGCAAAGCCGGAGCAGAGAGAAGTCTGTTATAAGAGAAGTCTTGACACAGTGTGTAACAGGCTTCCCTCTGTGATACACCTCTGAAGATGCCGGCCACAGATGCAGGCGAAACGTTCGGAACAAGATCCACCAGTCTTGGCTGGGCTCAAGGCAGCTAATATACATGTTTAAACAGTCACATAACAACAGTTTTCATAAACAACAGTAGGAAGAAGAAGAAGAAGAAGAAGAAGAAGAAGAAGAAGAAGAAGAAGAAGAGGAGGAGGAGGAGGAGGAGGAGGAGGAGGAGGAGGAGGAGTTTGGATTTATACCCTGCCTTTCTCTCCTATAAGAAGACGCAGGGTTAAAAGCTCCTTTCCCTTCCTCTCCCCACAACAGACGCCTTGTGAGGCACGTGGTGGGGCTGAGAGAGTTCAGTGAGAACTGTGACTAGCCCCAGGTCACCCAGCAGGAATATGTAGGGTTGGGGAAACAAATCTGCTTCACCGGATAAGAGTCAGCCGCTCAGGTGAAGGAGTGGGGAACCAAACCCAGATCTCCAGATCAGAGTCCACCTGCTCTTAACCACTACACAACGCTGGGTCTCTAGGCACATTCACCAAGTATAAAGTTAGCAGCTCATTGATCCCCTTTGGGCAGAAGCGCTGAGCGCCTTGCCCCTGAACGCCGCTTCTCGAAAGAGCAATCCAACTGAGGGAGCGCGGCCAGGACCGTTTCCCCCCCACAACTCCTCTCTTACTACCAGCTTCACTTTCCTCGGGCTCAGGAAGAAGGGGGGGGGCATCATGGGCTTTAAGGGTTTTTTTGAAATTCAGATTTCAGGTTGAAGGATTTAGTCCAGTGATGGCGAACCTTTTCAAGGCCGAGTGCCCAAATGGCAACCCAAAACCCACTTATTTACCGCAAAGTGCCAACACGGCAATTTAACCTGAATACTGAGGTTTTAGTTTCGAAAAAACGGTTGGTTCCGAGGTGTGCATTACTCGGGAGTAAGATTAGATGTAGTCAGTGGCTTTGCTTTGAAACAACCGTGCAACTCTTCCAACAGGTGAATCACGACCCTAGGAGGGTTTACCCAGAAGCAAGCCCCATTGCCAGCAACCGAGCGTACTCCCAGGTAAAGGAGCGTGCTGTAGTTCTTCGCATGAAAATCAGTGGGGTTGAACAGCGCTTAACAGGGTTACCTACACTGCTTCCCCAAAACTAGGTCTTAGGTTTAATGCTAATAATCGAGCCCAGCGGCCCAGGCCAGCCTAGATGTGTGGAGGGGGCACTCTGTTTGCGCGTGCCCACAGAGAGGACTCTGAGTGCCACCTCTGGCACCCATGCCACAGGTTCGCCACCACTGATTTAGTAGAAGAATCCCCAAGCAGCGCTGGCTGGACTTGAATAGGAGAAGAGTGCTACGTTTGTTCCTTTTAAAAGGCCAGCCTCCTGAACTGTAGATCCTGTTTTCAAAGGAGGGCAGAGCGGGATCCTGGAAGGCCTGGTTTTCCAGGCTGGAGGTGGGGAGGACAGTGAAGCTCGCCTTACAGTTGGATACTGACCAGAGGCAGGTAGCAAATAGCCCCGGGAACACAAGCAAATTGCTTCTTCTTTCCCAACGGGGGGGGGGGGGGGTGGGGGGGGGGGGGGGTGGGGGGGGGGGGGGGTGGGGGGGGGGGGGGGTGGGGGGGGGGGGGGGTGGGGGGGGGGGGGGGTGGGGGGGGGGGGGGGTGGGGGGGGGGGGGGGTGGGGGGGGGGGGGGGTGGGGGGGGGGGGGGGTGGGGGGGGGGGGGGGTGGGGGGGGGGGGGGGTGGGGGGGGGGGGGGGTGGGGGGGGGGGGGGGTGGGGGGGGGGGGGGGTGGGGGGGGGGGGGGGTGGGGGGGGGGGGGGGTGGGGGGGGGGGGGGGTGGGGGGGGGGGGGGGTGGGGGGGGGGGGGGGTGGGGGGGGGGGGGGGTGGGGGGGGGGGGGGGTGGGGGGGGGGGGGGGTGGGGGGGGGGGGGGGTGGGGGGGGGGGGGGGTGGGGGGGGGGGGGGGTGGGGGGGGGGGGGGGTGGGGGGGGGGGGGGGTGGGGGGGGGGGGGGGTGGGGGGGGGGGGGGGTGGGGGGGGGGGGGGGTGGGGGGGGGGGGGGGTGGGGGGGGGGGGGGGTGGGGGGGGGGGGGGGTGGGGGGGGGGGGGGGTGGGGGGGGGGGGGGGTGGGGGGGGGGGGGGGTGGGGGGGGGGGGGGGTGGGGGGGGGGGGGGGTGGGGGGGGGGGGGGGTGGGGGGGGGGGGGGGTGGGGGGGGGGGGGGGTGGGGGGGGGGGGGGGTGGGGGGGGGGGGGGGTGGGGGGGGGGGGGGGTGGGGGGGGGGGGGGGTGGGGGGGGGGGGGGGTGGGGGGGGGGGGGGGTGGGGGGGGGGGGGGGTGGGGGGGGGGGGGGGTGGGGGGGGGGGGGGGTGGGGGGGGGGGGGGGTGGGGGGGGGGGGGGGTGGGGGGGGGGGGGGGTGGGGGGGGGGGGGGGTGGGGGGGGGGGGGGGTGGGGGGGGGGGGGGGTGGGGGGGGGGGGGGGTGGGGGGGGGGGGGGGTGGGGGGGGGGGGGGGTGGGGGGGGGGGGGGGTGGGGGGGGGGGGGGGTGGGGGGGGGGGGGGGTGGGGGGGGGGGGGGGTGGGGGGGGGGGGGGGTGGGGGGGGGGGGGGGTGGGGGGGGGGGGGGGTGGGGGGGGGGGGGGGTGGGGGGGGGGGGGGGTGGGGGGGGGGGGGGGTGGGGGGGGGGGGGGGTGGGGGGGGGGGGGGGTGGGGGGGGGGGGGGGTGGGGGGGGGGGGGGGTGGGGGGGGGGGGGGGTGGGGGGGGGGGGGGGTGGGGGGGGGGGGGGGTGGGGGGGGGGGGGGGTGGGGGGGGGGGGGGGTGGGGGGGGGGGGGGGTGGGGGGGGGGGGGGGTGGGGGGGGGGGGGGGTGGGGGGGGGGGGGGGTGGGGGGGGGGGGGGGTGGGGGGGGGGGGGGGTGGGGGGGGGGGGGGGTGGGGGGGGGGGGGGGTGGGGGGGGGGGGGGGTGGGGGGGGGGGGGGGTGGGGGGGGGGGGGGGTGGGGGGGGGGGGGGGTGGGGGGGGGGGGGGGTGGGGGGGGGGGGGGGTGGGGGGGGGGGGGGGTGGGGGGGGGGGGGGGTGGGGGGGGGGGGGGGTGGGGGGGGGGGGGGGTGGGGGGGGGGGGGGGTGGGGGGGGGGGGGGGTGGGGGGGGGGGGGGGTGGGGGGGGGGGGGGGTGGGGGGGGGGGGGGGTGGGGGGGGGGGGGGGTGGGGGGGGGGGGGGGTGGGGGGGGGGGGGGGTGGGGGGGGGGGGGGGTGGGGGGGGGGGGGGGTGGGGGGGGGGGGGGGTGGGGGGGGGGGGGGGTGGGGGGGGGGGGGGGTGGGGGGGGGGGGGGGTGGGGGGGGGGGGGGGTGGGGGGGGGGGGGGGTGGGGGGGGGGGGGGGTGGGGGGGGGGGGGGGTGGGGGGGGGGGGGGGTGGGGGGGGGGGGGGGTGGGGGGGGGGGGGGGTGGGGGGGGGGGGGGGTGGGGGGGGGGGGGGGTGGGGGGGGGGGGGGGTGGGGGGGGGGGGGGGTGGGGGGGGGGGGGGGTGGGGGGGGGGGGGGGTGGGGGGGGGGGGGGGTGGGGGGGGGGGGGGGTGGGGGGGGGGGGGGGTGGGGGGGGGGGGGGGTGGGGGGGGGGGGGGGTGGGGGGGGGGGGGGGTGGGGGGGGGGGGGGGTGGGGGGGGGGGGGGGTGGGGGGGGGGGGGGGTGGGGGGGGGGGGGGGTGGGGGGGGGGGGGGGTGGGGGGGGGGGGGGGTGGGGGGGGGGGGGGGTGGGGGGGGGGGGGGGTGGGGGGGGGGGGGGGTGGGGGGGGGGGGGGGTGGGGGGGGGGGGGGGTGGGGGGGGGGGGGGGTGGGGGGGGGGGGGGGTGGGGGGGGGGGGGGGTGGGGGGGGGGGGGGGTGGGGGGGGGGGGGGGTGGGGGGGGGGGGGGGTGGGGGGGGGGGGGGGTGGGGGGGGGGGGGGGTGGGGGGGGGGGGGGGTGGGGGGGGGGGGGGGTGGGGGGGGGGGGGGGTGGGGGGGGGGGGGGGTGGGGGGGGGGGGGGGTGGGGGGGGGGGGGGGTGGGGGGGGGGGGGGGTGGGGGGGGGGGGGGGTGGGGGGGGGGGGGGGTGGGGGGGGGGGGGGGTGGGGGGGGGGGGGGGTGGGGGGGGGGGGGGGTGGGGGGGGGGGGGGGTGGGGGGGGGGGGGGGTGGGGGGGGGGGGGGGTGGGGGGGGGGGGGGGTGGGGGGGGGGGGGGGTGGGGGGGGGGGGGGGTGGGGGGGGGGGGGGGTGGGGGGGGGGGGGGGTGGGGGGGGGGGGGGGTGGGGGGGGGGGGGGGTGGGGGGGGGGGGGGGTGGGGGGGGGGGGGGGTGGGGGGGGGGGGGGGTGGGGGGGGGGGGGGGTGGGGGGGGGGGGGGGTGGGGGGGGGGGGGGGTGGGGGGGGGGGGGGGTGGGGGGGGGGGGGGGTGGGGGGGGGGGGGGGTGGGGGGGGGGGGGGGTGGGGGGGGGGGGGGGTGGGGGGGGGGGGGGGTGGGGGGGGGGGGGGGTGGGGGGGGGGGGGGGTGGGGGGGGGGGGGGGTGGGGGGGGGGGGGGGTGGGGGGGGGGGGGGGTGGGGGGGGGGGGGGGTGGGGGGGGGGGGGGGTGGGGGGGGGGGGGGGTGGGGGGGGGGGGGGGTGGGGGGGGGGGGGGGTGGGGGGGGGGGGGGGTGGGGGGGGGGGGGGGTGGGGGGGGGGGGGGGTGGGGGGGGGGGGGGGTGGGGGGGGGGGGGGGTGGGGGGGGGGGGGGGTGGGGGGGGGGGGGGGTGGGGGGGGGGGGGGGTGGGGGGGGGGGGGGGTGGGGGGGGGGGGGGGTGGGGGGGGGGGGGGGTGGGGGGGGGGGGGGGTGGGGGGGGGGGGGGGTGGGGGGGGGGGGGGGTGGGGGGGGGGGGGGGTGGGGGGGGGGGGGGGTGGGGGGGGGGGGGGGTGGGGGGGGGGGGGGGTGGGGGGGGGGGGGGGTGGGGGGGGGGGGGGGTGGGGGGGGGGGGGGGTGGGGGGGGGGGGGGGTGGGGGGGGGGGGGGGTGGGGGGGGGGGGGGGTGGGGGGGGGGGGGGGTGGGGGGGGGGGGGGGTGGGGGGGGGGGGGGGTGGGGGGGGGGGGGGGTGGGGGGGGGGGGGGGTGGGGGGGGGGGGGGGTGGGGGGGGGGGGGGGTGGGGGGGGGGGGGGGTGGGGGGGGGGGGGGGTGGGGGGGGGGGGGGGTGGGGGGGGGGGGGGGTGGGGGGGGGGGGGGGTGGGGGGGGGGGGGGGTGGGGGGGGGGGGGGGTGGGGGGGGGGGGGGGTGGGGGGGGGGGGGGGTGGGGGGGGGGGGGGGTGGGGGGGGGGGGGGGTGGGGGGGGGGGGGGGTGGGGGGGGGGGGGGGTGGGGGGGGGGGGGGGTGGGGGGGGGGGGGGGTGGGGGGGGGGGGGGGTGGGGGGGGGGGGGGGTGGGGGGGGGGGGGGGTGGGGGGGGGGGGGGGTGGGGGGGGGGGGGGGTGGGGGGGGGGGGGGGTGGGGGGGGGGGGGGGTGGGGGGGGGGGGGGGTGGGGGGGGGGGGGGGTGGGGGGGGGGGGGGGTGGGGGGGGGGGGGGGTGGGGGGGGGGGGGGGTGGGGGGGGGGGGGGGTGGGGGGGGGGGGGGGTGGGGGGGGGGGGGGGTGGGGGGGGGGGGGGGTGGGGGGGGGGGGGGGTGGGGGGGGGGGGGGGTGGGGGGGGGGGGGGGTGGGGGGGGGGGGGGGTGGGGGGGGGGGGGGGTGGGGGGGGGGGGGGGTGGGGGGGGGGGGGGGTGGGGGGGGGGGGGGGTGGGGGGGGGGGGGGGTGGGGGGGGGGGGGGGTGGGGGGGGGGGGGGGTGGGGGGGGGGGGGGGTGGGGGGGGGGGGGGGTGGGGGGGGGGGGGGGTGGGGGGGGGGGGGGGTGGGGGGGGGGGGGGGTGGGGGGGGGGGGGGGTGGGGGGGGGGGGGGGTGGGGGGGGGGGGGGGTGGGGGGGGGGGGGGGTGGGGGGGGGGGGGGGTGGGGGGGGGGGGGGGTGGGGGGGGGGGGGGGTGGGGGGGGGGGGGGGTGGGGGGGGGGGGGGGTGGGGGGGGGGGGGGGTGGGGGGGGGGGGGGGTGGGGGGGGGGGGGGGTGGGGGGGGGGGGGGGTGGGGGGGGGGGGGGGTGGGGGGGGGGGGGGGTGGGGGGGGGGGGGGGTGGGGGGGGGGGGGGGTGGGGGGGGGGGGGGGTGGGGGGGGGGGGGGGTGGGGGGGGGGGGGGGTGGGGGGGGGGGGGGGTGGGGGGGGGGGGGGGTGGGGGGGGGGGGGGGTGGGGGGGGGGGGGGGTGGGGGGGGGGGGGGGTGGGGGGGGGGGGGGGTGGGGGGGGGGGGGGGTGGGGGGGGGGGGGGGTGGGGGGGGGGGGGGGTGGGGGGGGGGGGGGGTGGGGGGGGGGGGGGGTGGGGGGGGGGGGGGGTGGGGGGGGGGGGGGGTGGGGGGGGGGGGGGGTGGGGGGGGGGGGGGGTGGGGGGGGGGGGGGGTGGGGGGGGGGGGGGGTGGGGGGGGGGGGGGGTGGGGGGGGGGGGGGGTGGGGGGGGGGGGGGGTGGGGGGGGGGGGGGGTGGGGGGGGGGGGGGGTGGGGGGGGGGGGGGGTGGGGGGGGGGGGGGGTGGGGGGGGGGGGGGGTGGGGGGGGGGGGGGGTGGGGGGGGGGGGGGGTGGGGGGGGGGGGGGGTGGGGGGGGGGGGGGGTGGGGGGGGGGGGGGGTGGGGGGGGGGGGGGGTGGGGGGGGGGGGGGGTGGGGGGGGGGGGGGGTGGGGGGGGGGGGGGGTGGGGGGGGGGGGGGGTGGGGGGGGGGGGGGGTGGGGGGGGGGGGGGGTGGGGGGGGGGGGGGGTGGGGGGGGGGGGGGGTGGGGGGGGGGGGGGGTGGGGGGGGGGGGGGGTGGGGGGGGGGGGGGGTGGGGGGGGGGGGGGGTGGGGGGGGGGGGGGGTGGGGGGGGGGGGGGGTGGGGGGGGGGGGGGGTGGGGGGGGGGGGGGGTGGGGGGGGGGGGGGGTGGGGGGGGGGGGGGGTGGGGGGGGGGGGGGGTGGGGGGGGGGGGGGGTGGGGGGGGGGGGGGGTGGGGGGGGGGGGGGGTGGGGGGGGGGGGGGGTGGGGGGGGGGGGGGGTGGGGGGGGGGGGGGGTGGGGGGGGGGGGGGGTGGGGGGGGGGGGGGGTGGGGGGGGGGGGGGGTGGGGGGGGGGGGGGGTGGGGGGGGGGGGGGGTGGGGGGGGGGGGGGGTGGGGGGGGGGGGGGGTGGGGGGGGGGGGGGGTGGGGGGGGGGGGGGGTGGGGGGGGGGGGGGGTGGGGGGGGGGGGGGGTGGGGGGGGGGGGGGGTGGGGGGGGGGGGGGGTGGGGGGGGGGGGGGGTGGGGGGGGGGGGGGGTGGGGGGGGGGGGGGGTGGGGGGGGGGGGGGGTGGGGGGGGGGGGGGGTGGGGGGGGGGGGGGGTGGGGGGGGGGGGGGGTGGGGGGGGGGGGGGGTGGGGGGGGGGGGGGGTGGGGGGGGGGGGGGGTGGGGGGGGGGGGGGGTGGGGGGGGGGGGGGGTGGGGGGGGGGGGGGGTGGGGGGGGGGGGGGGTGGGGGGGGGGGGGGGTGGGGGGGGGGGGGGGTGGGGGGGGGGGGGGGTGGGGGGGGGGGGGGGTGGGGGGGGGGGGGGGTGGGGGGGGGGGGGGGTGGGGGGGGGGGGGGGTGGGGGGGGGGGGGGGTGGGGGGGGGGGGGGGTGGGGGGGGGGGGGGGTGGGGGGGGGGGGGGGTGGGGGGGGGGGGGGGTGGGGGGGGGGGGGGGTGGGGGGGGGGGGGGGTGGGGGGGGGGGGGGGTGGGGGGGGGGGGGGGTGGGGGGGGGGGGGGGTGGGGGGGGGGGGGGGTGGGGGGGGGGGGGGGTGGGGGGGGGGGGGGGTGGGGGGGGGGGGGGGTGGGGGGGGGGGGGGGTGGGGGGGGGGGGGGGTGGGGGGGGGGGGGGGTGGGGGGGGGGGGGGGTGGGGGGGGGGGGGGGTGGGGGGGGGGGGGGGTGGGGGGGGGGGGGGGTGGGGGGGGGGGGGGGTGGGGGGGGGGGGGGGTGGGGGGGGGGGGGGGTGGGGGGGGGGGGGGGTGGGGGGGGGGGGGGGTGGGGGGGGGGGGGGGTGGGGGGGGGGGGGGGTGGGGGGGGGGGGGGGTGGGGGGGGGGGGGGGTGGGGGGGGGGGGGGGTGGGGGGGGGGGGGGGTGGGGGGGGGGGGGGGTGGGGGGGGGGGGGGGTGGGGGGGGGGGGGGGTGGGGGGGGGGGGGGGTGGGGGGGGGGGGGGGTGGGGGGGGGGGGGGGTGGGGGGGGGGGGGGGTGGGGGGGGGGGGGGGTGGGGGGGGGGGGGGGTGGGGGGGGGGGGGGGTGGGGGGGGGGGGGGGTGGGGGGGGGGGGGGGTGGGGGGGGGGGGGGGTGGGGGGGGGGGGGGGTGGGGGGGGGGGGGGGTGGGGGGGGGGGGGGGTGGGGGGGGGGGGGGGTGGGGGGGGGGGGGGGTGGGGGGGGGGGGGGGTGGGGGGGGGGGGGGGTGGGGGGGGGGGGGGGTGGGGGGGGGGGGGGGTGGGGGGGGGGGGGGGTGGGGGGGGGGGGGGGTGGGGGGGGGGGGGGGTGGGGGGGGGGGGGGGTGGGGGGGGGGGGGGGTGGGGGGGGGGGGGGGTGGGGGGGGGGGGGGGTGGGGGGGGGGGGGGGTGGGGGGGGGGGGGGGTGGGGGGGGGGGGGGGTGGGGGGGGGGGGGGGTGGGGGGGGGGGGGGGTGGGGGGGGGGGGGGGTGGGGGGGGGGGGGGGTGGGGGGGGGGGGGGGTGGGGGGGGGGGGGGGTGGGGGGGGGGGGGGGTGGGGGGGGGGGGGGGTGGGGGGGGGGGGGGGTGGGGGGGGGGGGGGGTGGGGGGGGGGGGGGGTGGGGGGGGGGGGGGGTGGGGGGGGGGGGGGGTGGGGGGGGGGGGGGGTGGGGGGGGGGGGGGGTGGGGGGGGGGGGGGGTGGGGGGGGGGGGGGGTGGGGGGGGGGGGGGGTGGGGGGGGGGGGGGGTGGGGGGGGGGGGGGGTGGGGGGGGGGGGGGGTGGGGGGGGGGGGGGGTGGGGGGGGGGGGGGGTGGGGGGGGGGGGGGGTGGGGGGGGGGGGGGGTGGGGGGGGGGGGGGGTGGGGGGGGGGGGGGGTGGGGGGGGGGGGGGGTGGGGGGGGGGGGGGGTGGGGGGGGGGGGGGGTGGGGGGGGGGGGGGGTGGGGGGGGGGGGGGGTGGGGGGGGGGGGGGGTGGGGGGGGGGGGGGGTGGGGGGGGGGGGGGGTGGGGGGGGGGGGGGGTGGGGGGGGGGGGGGGTGGGGGGGGGGGGGGGTGGGGGGGGGGGGGGGTGGGGGGGGGGGGGGGTGGGGGGGGGGGGGGGTGGGGGGGGGGGGGGGTGGGGGGGGGGGGGGGTGGGGGGGGGGGGGGGTGGGGGGGGGGGGGGGTGGGGGGGGGGGGGGGTGGGGGGGGGGGGGGGTGGGGGGGGGGGGGGGTGGGGGGGGGGGGGGGTGGGGGGGGGGGGGGGTGGGGGGGGGGGGGGGTGGGGGGGGGGGGGGGTGGGGGGGGGGGGGGGTGGGGGGGGGGGGGGGTGGGGGGGGGGGGGGGTGGGGGGGGGGGGGGGTGGGGGGGGGGGGGGGTGGGGGGGGGGGGGGGTGGGGGGGGGGGGGGGTGGGGGGGGGGGGGGGTGGGGGGGGGGGGGGGTGGGGGGGGGGGGGGGTGGGGGGGGGGGGGGGTGGGGGGGGGGGGGGGTGGGGGGGGGGGGGGGTGGGGGGGGGGGGGGGTGGGGGGGGGGGGGGGTGGGGGGGGGGGGGGGTGGGGGGGGGGGGGGGTGGGGGGGGGGGGGGGTGGGGGGGGGGGGGGGTGGGGGGGGGGGGGGGTGGGGGGGGGGGGGGGTGGGGGGGGGGGGGGGTGGGGGGGGGGGGGGGTGGGGGGGGGGGGGGGTGGGGGGGGGGGGGGGTGGGGGGGGGGGGGGGTGGGGGGGGGGGGGGGTGGGGGGGGGGGGGGGTGGGGGGGGGGGGGGGTGGGGGGGGGGGGGGGTGGGGGGGGGGGGGGGTGGGGGGGGGGGGGGGTGGGGGGGGGGGGGGGTGGGGGGGGGGGGGGGTGGGGGGGGGGGGGGGTGGGGGGGGGGGGGGGTGGGGGGGGGGGGGGGTGGGGGGGGGGGGGGGTGGGGGGGGGGGGGGGTGGGGGGGGGGGGGGGTGGGGGGGGGGGGGGGTGGGGGGGGGGGGGGGTGGGGGGGGGGGGGGGTGGGGGGGGGGGGGGGTGGGGGGGGGGGGGGGTGGGGGGGGGGGGGGGTGGGGGGGGGGGGGGGTGGGGGGGGGGGGGGGTGGGGGGGGGGGGGGGTGGGGGGGGGGGGGGGTGGGGGGGGGGGGGGGTGGGGGGGGGGGGGGGTGGGGGGGGGGGGGGGTGGGGGGGGGGGGGGGTGGGGGGGGGGGGGGGTGGGGGGGGGGGGGGGTGGGGGGGGGGGGGGGTGGGGGGGGGGGGGGGTGGGGGGGGGGGGGGGTGGGGGGGGGGGGGGGTGGGGGGGGGGGGGGGTGGGGGGGGGGGGGGGTGGGGGGGGGGGGGGGTGGGGGGGGGGGGGGGTGGGGGGGGGGGGGGGTGGGGGGGGGGGGGGGTGGGGGGGGGGGGGGGTGGGGGGGGGGGGGGGTGGGGGGGGGGGGGGGTGGGGGGGGGGGGGGGTGGGGGGGGGGGGGGGTGGGGGGGGGGGGGGGTGGGGGGGGGGGGGGGTGGGGGGGGGGGGGGGTGGGGGGGGGGGGGGGTGGGGGGGGGGGGGGGTGGGGGGGGGGGGGGGTGGGGGGGGGGGGGGGTGGGGGGGGGGGGGGGTGGGGGGGGGGGGGGGTGGGGGGGGGGGGGGGTGGGGGGGGGGGGGGGTGGGGGGGGGGGGGGGTGGGGGGGGGGGGGGGTGGGGGGGGGGGGGGGTGGGGGGGGGGGGGGGTGGGGGGGGGGGGGGGTGGGGGGGGGGGGGGGTGGGGGGGGGGGGGGGTGGGGGGGGGGGGGGGTGGGGGGGGGGGGGGGTGGGGGGGGGGGGGGGTGGGGGGGGGGGGGGGTGGGGGGGGGGGGGGGTGGGGGGGGGGGGGGGTGGGGGGGGGGGGGGGTGGGGGGGGGGGGGGGTGGGGGGGGGGGGGGGTGGGGGGGGGGGGGGGTGGGGGGGGGGGGGGGTGGGGGGGGGGGGGGGTGGGGGGGGGGGGGGGTGGGGGGGGGGGGGGGTGGGGGGGGGGGGGGGTGGGGGGGGGGGGGGGTGGGGGGGGGGGGGGGTGGGGGGGGGGGGGGGTGGGGGGGGGGGGGGGTGGGGGGGGGGGGGGGTGGGGGGGGGGGGGGGTGGGGGGGGGGGGGGGTGGGGGGGGGGGGGGGTGGGGGGGGGGGGGGGTGGGGGGGGGGGGGGGTGGGGGGGGGGGGGGGTGGGGGGGGGGGGGGGTGGGGGGGGGGGGGGGTGGGGGGGGGGGGGGGTGGGGGGGGGGGGGGGTGGGGGGGGGGGGGGGTGGGGGGGGGGGGGGGTGGGGGGGGGGGGGGGTGGGGGGGGGGGGGGGTGGGGGGGGGGGGGGGTGGGGGGGGGGGGGGGTGGGGGGGGGGGGGGGTGGGGGGGGGGGGGGGTGGGGGGGGGGGGGGGTGGGGGGGGGGGGGGGTGGGGGGGGGGGGGGGTGGGGGGGGGGGGGGGTGGGGGGGGGGGGGGGTGGGGGGGGGGGGGGGTGGGGGGGGGGGGGGGTGGGGGGGGGGGGGGGTGGGGGGGGGGGGGGGTGGGGGGGGGGGGGGGTGGGGGGGGGGGGGGGTGGGGGGGGGGGGGGGTGGGGGGGGGGGGGGGTGGGGGGGGGGGGGGGTGGGGGGGGGGGGGGGTGGGGGGGGGGGGGGGTGGGGGGGGGGGGGGGTGGGGGGGGGGGGGGGTGGGGGGGGGGGGGGGTGGGGGGGGGGGGGGGTGGGGGGGGGGGGGGGTGGGGGGGGGGGGGGGTGGGGGGGGGGGGGGGTGGGGGGGGGGGGGGGTGGGGGGGGGGGGGGGTGGGGGGGGGGGGGGGTGGGGGGGGGGGGGGGTGGGGGGGGGGGGGGGTGGGGGGGGGGGGGGGTGGGGGGGGGGGGGGGTGGGGGGGGGGGGGGGTGGGGGGGGGGGGGGGTGGGGGGGGGGGGGGGTGGGGGGGGGGGGGGGTGGGGGGGGGGGGGGGTGGGGGGGGGGGGGGGTGGGGGGGGGGGGGGGTGGGGGGGGGGGGGGGTGGGGGGGGGGGGGGGTGGGGGGGGGGGGGGGTGGGGGGGGGGGGGGGTGGGGGGGGGGGGGGGTGGGGGGGGGGGGGGGTGGGGGGGGGGGGGGGTGGGGGGGGGGGGGGGTGGGGGGGGGGGGGGGTGGGGGGGGGGGGGGGTGGGGGGGGGGGGGGGTGGGGGGGGGGGGGGGTGGGGGGGGGGGGGGGTGGGGGGGGGGGGGGGTGGGGGGGGGGGGGGGTGGGGGGGGGGGGGGGTGGGGGGGGGGGGGGGTGGGGGGGGGGGGGGGTGGGGGGGGGGGGGGGTGGGGGGGGGGGGGGGTGGGGGGGGGGGGGGGTGGGGGGGGGGGGGGGTGGGGGGGGGGGGGGGTGGGGGGGGGGGGGGGTGGGGGGGGGGGGGGGTGGGGGGGGGGGGGGGTGGGGGGGGGGGGGGGTGGGGGGGGGGGGGGGTGGGGGGGGGGGGGGGTGGGGGGGGGGGGGGGTGGGGGGGGGGGGGGGTGGGGGGGGGGGGGGGTGGGGGGGGGGGGGGGTGGGGGGGGGGGGGGGTGGGGGGGGGGGGGGGTGGGGGGGGGGGGGGGTGGGGGGGGGGGGGGGTGGGGGGGGGGGGGGGTGGGGGGGGGGGGGGGTGGGGGGGGGGGGGGGTGGGGGGGGGGGGGGGTGGGGGGGGGGGGGGGTGGGGGGGGGGGGGGGTGGGGGGGGGGGGGGGTGGGGGGGGGGGGGGGTGGGGGGGGGGGGGGGTGGGGGGGGGGGGGGGTGGGGGGGGGGGGGGGTGGGGGGGGGGGGGGGTGGGGGGGGGGGGGGGTGGGGGGGGGGGGGGGTGGGGGGGGGGGGGGGTGGGGGGGGGGGGGGGTGGGGGGGGGGGGGGGTGGGGGGGGGGGGGGGTGGGGGGGGGGGGGGGTGGGGGGGGGGGGGGGTGGGGGGGGGGGGGGGTGGGGGGGGGGGGGGGTGGGGGGGGGGGGGGGTGGGGGGGGGGGGGGGTGGGGGGGGGGGGGGGTGGGGGGGGGGGGGGGTGGGGGGGGGGGGGGGTGGGGGGGGGGGGGGGTGGGGGGGGGGGGGGGTGGGGGGGGGGGGGGGTGGGGGGGGGGGGGGGTGGGGGGGGGGGGGGGTGGGGGGGGGGGGGGGTGGGGGGGGGGGGGGGTGGGGGGGGGGGGGGGTGGGGGGGGGGGGGGGTGGGGGGGGGGGGGGGTGGGGGGGGGGGGGGGTGGGGGGGGGGGGGGGTGGGGGGGGGGGGGGGTGGGGGGGGGGGGGGGTGGGGGGGGGGGGGGGTGGGGGGGGGGGGGGGTGGGGGGGGGGGGGGGTGGGGGGGGGGGGGGGTGGGGGGGGGGGGGGGTGGGGGGGGGGGGGGGTGGGGGGGGGGGGGGGTGGGGGGGGGGGGGGGTGGGGGGGGGGGGGGGTGGGGGGGGGGGGGGGTGGGGGGGGGGGGGGGTGGGGGGGGGGGGGGGTGGGGGGGGGGGGGGGTGGGGGGGGGGGGGGGTGGGGGGGGGGGGGGGTGGGGGGGGGGGGGGGTGGGGGGGGGGGGGGGTGGGGGGGGGGGGGGGTGGGGGGGGGGGGGGGTGGGGGGGGGGGGGGGTGGGGGGGGGGGGGGGTGGGGGGGGGGGGGGGTGGGGGGGGGGGGGGGTGGGGGGGGGGGGGGGTGGGGGGGGGGGGGGGTGGGGGGGGGGGGGGGTGGGGGGGGGGGGGGGTGGGGGGGGGGGGGGGTGGGGGGGGGGGGGGGTGGGGGGGGGGGGGGGTGGGGGGGGGGGGGGGTGGGGGGGGGGGGGGGTGGGGGGGGGGGGGGGTGGGGGGGGGGGGGGGTGGGGGGGGGGGGGGGTGGGGGGGGGGGGGGGTGGGGGGGGGGGGGGGTGGGGGGGGGGGGGGGTGGGGGGGGGGGGGGGTGGGGGGGGGGGGGGGTGGGGGGGGGGGGGGGTGGGGGGGGGGGGGGGTGGGGGGGGGGGGGGGTGGGGGGGGGGGGGGGTGGGGGGGGGGGGGGGTGGGGGGGGGGGGGGGTGGGGGGGGGGGGGGGTGGGGGGGGGGGGGGGTGGGGGGGGGGGGGGGTGGGGGGGGGGGGGGGTGGGGGGGGGGGGGGGTGGGGGGGGGGGGGGGTGGGGGGGGGGGGGGGTGGGGGGGGGGGGGGGTGGGGGGGGGGGGGGGTGGGGGGGGGGGGGGGTGGGGGGGGGGGGGGGTGGGGGGGGGGGGGGGTGGGGGGGGGGGGGGGTGGGGGGGGGGGGGGGTGGGGGGGGGGGGGGGTGGGGGGGGGGGGGGGTGGGGGGGGGGGGGGGTGGGGGGGGGGGGGGGTGGGGGGGGGGGGGGGTGGGGGGGGGGGGGGGTGGGGGGGGGGGGGGGTGGGGGGGGGGGGGGGTGGGGGGGGGGGGGGGTGGGGGGGGGGGGGGGTGGGGGGGGGGGGGGGTGGGGGGGGGGGGGGGTGGGGGGGGGGGGGGGTGGGGGGGGGGGGGGGTGGGGGGGGGGGGGGGTGGGGGGGGGGGGGGGTGGGGGGGGGGGGGGGTGGGGGGGGGGGGGGGTGGGGGGGGGGGGGGGTGGGGGGGGGGGGGGGTGGGGGGGGGGGGGGGTGGGGGGGGGGGGGGGTGGGGGGGGGGGGGGGTGGGGGGGGGGGGGGGTGGGGGGGGGGGGGGGTGGGGGGGGGGGGGGGTGGGGGGGGGGGGGGGTGGGGGGGGGGGGGGGTGGGGGGGGGGGGGGGTGGGGGGGGGGGGGGGTGGGGGGGGGGGGGGGTGGGGGGGGGGGGGGGTGGGGGGGGGGGGGGGTGGGGGGGGGGGGGGGTGGGGGGGGGGGGGGGTGGGGGGGGGGGGGGGTGGGGGGGGGGGGGGGTGGGGGGGGGGGGGGGTGGGGGGGGGGGGGGGTGGGGGGGGGGGGGGGTGGGGGGGGGGGGGGGTGGGGGGGGGGGGGGGTGGGGGGGGGGGGGGGTGGGGGGGGGGGGGGGTGGGGGGGGGGGGGGGTGGGGGGGGGGGGGGGTGGGGGGGGGGGGGGGTGGGGGGGGGGGGGGGTGGGGGGGGGGGGGGGTGGGGGGGGGGGGGGGTGGGGGGGGGGGGGGGTGGGGGGGGGGGGGGGTGGGGGGGGGGGGGGGTGGGGGGGGGGGGGGGTGGGGGGGGGGGGGGGTGGGGGGGGGGGGGGGTGGGGGGGGGGGGGGGTGGGGGGGGGGGGGGGTGGGGGGGGGGGGGGGTGGGGGGGGGGGGGGGTGGGGGGGGGGGGGGGTGGGGGGGGGGGGGGGTGGGGGGGGGGGGGGGTGGGGGGGGGGGGGGGTGGGGGGGGGGGGGGGTGGGGGGGGGGGGGGGTGGGGGGGGGGGGGGGTGGGGGGGGGGGGGGGTGGGGGGGGGGGGGGGTGGGGGGGGGGGGGGGTGGGGGGGGGGGGGGGTGGGGGGGGGGGGGGGTGGGGGGGGGGGGGGGTGGGGGGGGGGGGGGGTGGGGGGGGGGGGGGGTGGGGGGGGGGGGGGGTGGGGGGGGGGGGGGGTGGGGGGGGGGGGGGGTGGGGGGGGGGGGGGGTGGGGGGGGGGGGGGGTGGGGGGGGGGGGGGGTGGGGGGGGGGGGGGGTGGGGGGGGGGGGGGGTGGGGGGGGGGGGGGGTGGGGGGGGGGGGGGGTGGGGGGGGGGGGGGGTGGGGGGGGGGGGGGGTGGGGGGGGGGGGGGGTGGGGGGGGGGGGGGGTGGGGGGGGGGGGGGGTGGGGGGGGGGGGGGGTGGGGGGGGGGGGGGGTGGGGGGGGGGGGGGGTGGGGGGGGGGGGGGGTGGGGGGGGGGGGGGGTGGGGGGGGGGGGGGGTGGGGGGGGGGGGGGGTGGGGGGGGGGGGGGGTGGGGGGGGGGGGGGGTGGGGGGGGGGGGGGGTGGGGGGGGGGGGGGGTGGGGGGGGGGGGGGGTGGGGGGGGGGGGGGGTGGGGGGGGGGGGGGGTGGGGGGGGGGGGGGGTGGGGGGGGGGGGGGGTGGGGGGGGGGGGGGGTGGGGGGGGGGGGGGGTGGGGGGGGGGGGGGGTGGGGGGGGGGGGGGGTGGGGGGGGGGGGGGGTGGGGGGGGGGGGGGGTGGGGGGGGGGGGGGGTGGGGGGGGGGGGGGGTGGGGGGGGGGGGGGGTGGGGGGGGGGGGGGGTGGGGGGGGGGGGGGGTGGGGGGGGGGGGGGGTGGGGGGGGGGGGGGGTGGGGGGGGGGGGGGGTGGGGGGGGGGGGGGGTGGGGGGGGGGGGGGGTGGGGGGGGGGGGGGGTGGGGGGGGGGGGGGGTGGGGGGGGGGGGGGGTGGGGGGGGGGGGGGGTGGGGGGGGGGGGGGGTGGGGGGGGGGGGGGGTGGGGGGGGGGGGGGGTGGGGGGGGGGGGGGGTGGGGGGGGGGGGGGGTGGGGGGGGGGGGGGGTGGGGGGGGGGGGGGGTGGGGGGGGGGGGGGGTGGGGGGGGGGGGGGGTGGGGGGGGGGGGGGGTGGGGGGGGGGGGGGGTGGGGGGGGGGGGGGGTGGGGGGGGGGGGGGGTGGGGGGGGGGGGGGGTGGGGGGGGGGGGGGGTGGGGGGGGGGGGGGGTGGGGGGGGGGGGGGGTGGGGGGGGGGGGGGGTGGGGGGGGGGGGGGGTGGGGGGGGGGGGGGGTGGGGGGGGGGGGGGGTGGGGGGGGGGGGGGGTGGGGGGGGGGGGGGGTGGGGGGGGGGGGGGGTGGGGGGGGGGGGGGGTGGGGGGGGGGGGGGGTGGGGGGGGGGGGGGGTGGGGGGGGGGGGGGGTGGGGGGGGGGGGGGGTGGGGGGGGGGGGGGGTGGGGGGGGGGGGGGGTGGGGGGGGGGGGGGGTGGGGGGGGGGGGGGGTGGGGGGGGGGGGGGGTGGGGGGGGGGGGGGGTGGGGGGGGGGGGGGGTGGGGGGGGGGGGGGGTGGGGGGGGGGGGGGGTGGGGGGGGGGGGGGGTGGGGGGGGGGGGGGGTGGGGGGGGGGGGGGGTGGGGGGGGGGGGGGGTGGGGGGGGGGGGGGGTGGGGGGGGGGGGGGGTGGGGGGGGGGGGGGGTGGGGGGGGGGGGGGGTGGGGGGGGGGGGGGGTGGGGGGGGGGGGGGGTGGGGGGGGGGGGGGGTGGGGGGGGGGGGGGGTGGGGGGGGGGGGGGGTGGGGGGGGGGGGGGGTGGGGGGGGGGGGGGGTGGGGGGGGGGGGGGGTGGGGGGGGGGGGGGGTGGGGGGGGGGGGGGGTGGGGGGGGGGGGGGGTGGGGGGGGGGGGGGGTGGGGGGGGGGGGGGGTGGGGGGGGGGGGGGGTGGGGGGGGGGGGGGGTGGGGGGGGGGGGGGGTGGGGGGGGGGGGGGGTGGGGGGGGGGGGGGGTGGGGGGGGGGGGGGGTGGGGGGGGGGGGGGGTGGGGGGGGGGGGGGGTGGGGGGGGGGGGGGGTGGGGGGGGGGGGGGGTGGGGGGGGGGGGGGGTGGGGGGGGGGGGGGGTGGGGGGGGGGGGGGGTGGGGGGGGGGGGGGGTGGGGGGGGGGGGGGGTGGGGGGGGGGGGGGGTGGGGGGGGGGGGGGGTGGGGGGGGGGGGGGGTGGGGGGGGGGGGGGGTGGGGGGGGGGGGGGGTGGGGGGGGGGGGGGGTGGGGGGGGGGGGGGGTGGGGGGGGGGGGGGGTGGGGGGGGGGGGGGGTGGGGGGGGGGGGGGGTGGGGGGGGGGGGGGGTGGGGGGGGGGGGGGGTGGGGGGGGGGGGGGGTGGGGGGGGGGGGGGGTGGGGGGGGGGGGGGGTGGGGGGGGGGGGGGGTGGGGGGGGGGGGGGGTGGGGGGGGGGGGGGGTGGGGGGGGGGGGGGGTGGGGGGGGGGGGGGGTGGGGGGGGGGGGGGGTGGGGGGGGGGGGGGGTGGGGGGGGGGGGGGGTGGGGGGGGGGGGGGGTGGGGGGGGGGGGGGGTGGGGGGGGGGGGGGGTGGGGGGGGGGGGGGGTGGGGGGGGGGGGGGGTGGGGGGGGGGGGGGGTGGGGGGGGGGGGGGGTGGGGGGGGGGGGGGGTGGGGGGGGGGGGGGGTGGGGGGGGGGGGGGGTGGGGGGGGGGGGGGGTGGGGGGGGGGGGGGGTGGGGGGGGGGGGGGGTGGGGGGGGGGGGGGGTGGGGGGGGGGGGGGGTGGGGGGGGGGGGGGGTGGGGGGGGGGGGGGGTGGGGGGGGGGGGGGGTGGGGGGGGGGGGGGGTGGGGGGGGGGGGGGGTGGGGGGGGGGGGGGGTGGGGGGGGGGGGGGGTGGGGGGGGGGGGGGGTGGGGGGGGGGGGGGGTGGGGGGGGGGGGGGGTGGGGGGGGGGGGGGGTGGGGGGGGGGGGGGGTGGGGGGGGGGGGGGGTGGGGGGGGGGGGGGGTGGGGGGGGGGGGGGGTGGGGGGGGGGGGGGGTGGGGGGGGGGGGGGGTGGGGGGGGGGGGGGGTGGGGGGGGGGGGGGGTGGGGGGGGGGGGGGGTGGGGGGGGGGGGGGGTGGGGGGGGGGGGGGGTGGGGGGGGGGGGGGGTGGGGGGGGGGGGGGGTGGGGGGGGGGGGGGGTGGGGGGGGGGGGGGGTGGGGGGGGGGGGGGGTGGGGGGGGGGGGGGGTGGGGGGGGGGGGGGGTGGGGGGGGGGGGGGGTGGGGGGGGGGGGGGGTGGGGGGGGGGGGGGGTGGGGGGGGGGGGGGGTGGGGGGGGGGGGGGGTGGGGGGGGGGGGGGGTGGGGGGGGGGGGGGGTGGGGGGGGGGGGGGGTGGGGGGGGGGGGGGGTGGGGGGGGGGGGGGGTGGGGGGGGGGGGGGGTGGGGGGGGGGGGGGGTGGGGGGGGGGGGGGGTGGGGGGGGGGGGGGGTGGGGGGGGGGGGGGGTGGGGGGGGGGGGGGGTGGGGGGGGGGGGGGGTGGGGGGGGGGGGGGGTGGGGGGGGGGGGGGGTGGGGGGGGGGGGGGGTGGGGGGGGGGGGGGGTGGGGGGGGGGGGGGGTGGGGGGGGGGGGGGGTGGGGGGGGGGGGGGGTGGGGGGGGGGGGGGGTGGGGGGGGGGGGGGGTGGGGGGGGGGGGGGGTGGGGGGGGGGGGGGGTGGGGGGGGGGGGGGGTGGGGGGGGGGGGGGGTGGGGGGGGGGGGGGGTGGGGGGGGGGGGGGGTGGGGGGGGGGGGGGGTGGGGGGGGGGGGGGGTGGGGGGGGGGGGGGGTGGGGGGGGGGGGGGGTGGGGGGGGGGGGGGGTGGGGGGGGGGGGGGGTGGGGGGGGGGGGGGGTGGGGGGGGGGGGGGGTGGGGGGGGGGGGGGGTGGGGGGGGGGGGGGGTGGGGGGGGGGGGGGGTGGGGGGGGGGGGGGGTGGGGGGGGGGGGGGGTGGGGGGGGGGGGGGGTGGGGGGGGGGGGGGGTGGGGGGGGGGGGGGGTGGGGGGGGGGGGGGGTGGGGGGGGGGGGGGGTGGGGGGGGGGGGGGGTGGGGGGGGGGGGGGGTGGGGGGGGGGGGGGGTGGGGGGGGGGGGGGGTGGGGGGGGGGGGGGGTGGGGGGGGGGGGGGGTGGGGGGGGGGGGGGGTGGGGGGGGGGGGGGGTGGGGGGGGGGGGGGGTGGGGGGGGGGGGGGGTGGGGGGGGGGGGGGGTGGGGGGGGGGGGGGGTGGGGGGGGGGGGGGGTGGGGGGGGGGGGGGGTGGGGGGGGGGGGGGGTGGGGGGGGGGGGGGGTGGGGGGGGGGGGGGGTGGGGGGGGGGGGGGGTGGGGGGGGGGGGGGGTGGGGGGGGGGGGGGGTGGGGGGGGGGGGGGGTGGGGGGGGGGGGGGGTGGGGGGGGGGGGGGGTGGGGGGGGGGGGGGGTGGGGGGGGGGGGGGGTGGGGGGGGGGGGGGGTGGGGGGGGGGGGGGGTGGGGGGGGGGGGGGGTGGGGGGGGGGGGGGGTGGGGGGGGGGGGGGGTGGGGGGGGGGGGGGGTGGGGGGGGGGGGGGGTGGGGGGGGGGGGGGGTGGGGGGGGGGGGGGGTGGGGGGGGGGGGGGGTGGGGGGGGGGGGGGGTGGGGGGGGGGGGGGGTGGGGGGGGGGGGGGGTGGGGGGGGGGGGGGGTGGGGGGGGGGGGGGGTGGGGGGGGGGGGGGGTGGGGGGGGGGGGGGGTGGGGGGGGGGGGGGGTGGGGGGGGGGGGGGGTGGGGGGGGGGGGGGGTGGGGGGGGGGGGGGGTGGGGGGGGGGGGGGGTGGGGGGGGGGGGGGGTGGGGGGGGGGGGGGGTGGGGGGGGGGGGGGGTGGGGGGGGGGGGGGGTGGGGGGGGGGGGGGGTGGGGGGGGGGGGGGGTGGGGGGGGGGGGGGGTGGGGGGGGGGGGGGGTGGGGGGGGGGGGGGGTGGGGGGGGGGGGGGGTGGGGGGGGGGGGGGGTGGGGGGGGGGGGGGGTGGGGGGGGGGGGGGGTGGGGGGGGGGGGGGGTGGGGGGGGGGGGGGGTGGGGGGGGGGGGGGGTGGGGGGGGGGGGGGGTGGGGGGGGGGGGGGGTGGGGGGGGGGGGGGGTGGGGGGGGGGGGGGGTGGGGGGGGGGGGGGGTGGGGGGGGGGGGGGGTGGGGGGGGGGGGGGGTGGGGGGGGGGGGGGGTGGGGGGGGGGGGGGGTGGGGGGGGGGGGGGGTGGGGGGGGGGGGGGGTGGGGGGGGGGGGGGGTGGGGGGGGGGGGGGGTGGGGGGGGGGGGGGGTGGGGGGGGGGGGGGGTGGGGGGGGGGGGGGGTGGGGGGGGGGGGGGGTGGGGGGGGGGGGGGGTGGGGGGGGGGGGGGGTGGGGGGGGGGGGGGGTGGGGGGGGGGGGGGGTGGGGGGGGGGGGGGGTGGGGGGGGGGGGGGGTGGGGGGGGGGGGGGGTGGGGGGGGGGGGGGGTGGGGGGGGGGGGGGGTGGGGGGGGGGGGGGGTGGGGGGGGGGGGGGGTGGGGGGGGGGGGGGGTGGGGGGGGGGGGGGGTGGGGGGGGGGGGGGGTGGGGGGGGGGGGGGGTGGGGGGGGGGGGGGGTGGGGGGGGGGGGGGGTGGGGGGGGGGGGGGGTGGGGGGGGGGGGGGGTGGGGGGGGGGGGGGGTGGGGGGGGGGGGGGGTGGGGGGGGGGGGGGGTGGGGGGGGGGGGGGGTGGGGGGGGGGGGGGGTGGGGGGGGGGGGGGGTGGGGGGGGGGGGGGGTGGGGGGGGGGGGGGGTGGGGGGGGGGGGGGGTGGGGGGGGGGGGGGGTGGGGGGGGGGGGGGGTGGGGGGGGGGGGGGGTGGGGGGGGGGGGGGGTGGGGGGGGGGGGGGGTGGGGGGGGGGGGGGGTGGGGGGGGGGGGGGGTGGGGGGGGGGGGGGGTGGGGGGGGGGGGGGGTGGGGGGGGGGGGGGGTGGGGGGGGGGGGGGGTGGGGGGGGGGGGGGGTGGGGGGGGGGGGGGGTGGGGGGGGGGGGGGGTGGGGGGGGGGGGGGGTGGGGGGGGGGGGGGGTGGGGGGGGGGGGGGGTGGGGGGGGGGGGGGGTGGGGGGGGGGGGGGGTGGGGGGGGGGGGGGGTGGGGGGGGGGGGGGGTGGGGGGGGGGGGGGGTGGGGGGGGGGGGGGGTGGGGGGGGGGGGGGGTGGGGGGGGGGGGGGGTGGGGGGGGGGGGGGGTGGGGGGGGGGGGGGGTGGGGGGGGGGGGGGGTGGGGGGGGGGGGGGGTGGGGGGGGGGGGGGGTGGGGGGGGGGGGGGGTGGGGGGGGGGGGGGGTGGGGGGGGGGGGGGGTGGGGGGGGGGGGGGGTGGGGGGGGGGGGGGGTGGGGGGGGGGGGGGGTGGGGGGGGGGGGGGGTGGGGGGGGGGGGGGGTGGGGGGGGGGGGGGGTGGGGGGGGGGGGGGGTGGGGGGGGGGGGGGGTGGGGGGGGGGGGGGGTGGGGGGGGGGGGGGGTGGGGGGGGGGGGGGGTGGGGGGGGGGGGGGGTGGGGGGGGGGGGGGGTGGGGGGGGGGGGGGGTGGGGGGGGGGGGGGGTGGGGGGGGGGGGGGGTGGGGGGGGGGGGGGGTGGGGGGGGGGGGGGGTGGGGGGGGGGGGGGGTGGGGGGGGGGGGGGGTGGGGGGGGGGGGGGGTGGGGGGGGGGGGGGGTGGGGGGGGGGGGGGGTGGGGGGGGGGGGGGGTGGGGGGGGGGGGGGGTGGGGGGGGGGGGGGGTGGGGGGGGGGGGGGGTGGGGGGGGGGGGGGGTGGGGGGGGGGGGGGGTGGGGGGGGGGGGGGGTGGGGGGGGGGGGGGGTGGGGGGGGGGGGGGGTGGGGGGGGGGGGGGGTGGGGGGGGGGGGGGGTGGGGGGGGGGGGGGGTGGGGGGGGGGGGGGGTGGGGGGGGGGGGGGGTGGGGGGGGGGGGGGGTGGGGGGGGGGGGGGGTGGGGGGGGGGGGGGGTGGGGGGGGGGGGGGGTGGGGGGGGGGGGGGGTGGGGGGGGGGGGGGGTGGGGGGGGGGGGGGGTGGGGGGGGGGGGGGGTGGGGGGGGGGGGGGGTGGGGGGGGGGGGGGGTGGGGGGGGGGGGGGGTGGGGGGGGGGGGGGGTGGGGGGGGGGGGGGGTGGGGGGGGGGGGGGGTGGGGGGGGGGGGGGGTGGGGGGGGGGGGGGGTGGGGGGGGGGGGGGGTGGGGGGGGGGGGGGGTGGGGGGGGGGGGGGGTGGGGGGGGGGGGGGGTGGGGGGGGGGGGGGGTGGGGGGGGGGGGGGGTGGGGGGGGGGGGGGGTGGGGGGGGGGGGGGGTGGGGGGGGGGGGGGGTGGGGGGGGGGGGGGGTGGGGGGGGGGGGGGGTGGGGGGGGGGGGGGGTGGGGGGGGGGGGGGGTGGGGGGGGGGGGGGGTGGGGGGGGGGGGGGGTGGGGGGGGGGGGGGGTGGGGGGGGGGGGGGGTGGGGGGGGGGGGGGGTGGGGGGGGGGGGGGGTGGGGGGGGGGGGGGGTGGGGGGGGGGGGGGGTGGGGGGGGGGGGGGGTGGGGGGGGGGGGGGGTGGGGGGGGGGGGGGGTGGGGGGGGGGGGGGGTGGGGGGGGGGGGGGGTGGGGGGGGGGGGGGGTGGGGGGGGGGGGGGGTGGGGGGGGGGGGGGGTGGGGGGGGGGGGGGGTGGGGGGGGGGGGGGGTGGGGGGGGGGGGGGGTGGGGGGGGGGGGGGGTGGGGGGGGGGGGGGGTGGGGGGGGGGGGGGGTGGGGGGGGGGGGGGGTGGGGGGGGGGGGGGGTGGGGGGGGGGGGGGGTGGGGGGGGGGGGGGGTGGGGGGGGGGGGGGGTGGGGGGGGGGGGGGGTGGGGGGGGGGGGGGGTGGGGGGGGGGGGGGGTGGGGGGGGGGGGGGGTGGGGGGGGGGGGGGGTGGGGGGGGGGGGGGGTGGGGGGGGGGGGGGGTGGGGGGGGGGGGGGGTGGGGGGGGGGGGGGGTGGGGGGGGGGGGGGGTGGGGGGGGGGGGGGGTGGGGGGGGGGGGGGGTGGGGGGGGGGGGGGGTGGGGGGGGGGGGGGGTGGGGGGGGGGGGGGGTGGGGGGGGGGGGGGGTGGGGGGGGGGGGGGGTGGGGGGGGGGGGGGGTGGGGGGGGGGGGGGGTGGGGGGGGGGGGGGGTGGGGGGGGGGGGGGGTGGGGGGGGGGGGGGGTGGGGGGGGGGGGGGGTGGGGGGGGGGGGGGGTGGGGGGGGGGGGGGGTGGGGGGGGGGGGGGGTGGGGGGGGGGGGGGGTGGGGGGGGGGGGGGGTGGGGGGGGGGGGGGGTGGGGGGGGGGGGGGGTGGGGGGGGGGGGGGGTGGGGGGGGGGGGGGGTGGGGGGGGGGGGGGGTGGGGGGGGGGGGGGGTGGGGGGGGGGGGGGGTGGGGGGGGGGGGGGGTGGGGGGGGGGGGGGGTGGGGGGGGGGGGGGGTGGGGGGGGGGGGGGGTGGGGGGGGGGGGGGGTGGGGGGGGGGGGGGGTGGGGGGGGGGGGGGGTGGGGGGGGGGGGGGGTGGGGGGGGGGGGGGGTGGGGGGGGGGGGGGGTGGGGGGGGGGGGGGGTGGGGGGGGGGGGGGGTGGGGGGGGGGGGGGGTGGGGGGGGGGGGGGGTGGGGGGGGGGGGGGGTGGGGGGGGGGGGGGGTGGGGGGGGGGGGGGGTGGGGGGGGGGGGGGGTGGGGGGGGGGGGGGGTGGGGGGGGGGGGGGGTGGGGGGGGGGGGGGGTGGGGGGGGGGGGGGGTGGGGGGGGGGGGGGGTGGGGGGGGGGGGGGGTGGGGGGGGGGGGGGGTGGGGGGGGGGGGGGGTGGGGGGGGGGGGGGGTGGGGGGGGGGGGGGGTGGGGGGGGGGGGGGGTGGGGGGGGGGGGGGGTGGGGGGGGGGGGGGGTGGGGGGGGGGGGGGGTGGGGGGGGGGGGGGGTGGGGGGGGGGGGGGGTGGGGGGGGGGGGGGGTGGGGGGGGGGGGGGGTGGGGGGGGGGGGGGGTGGGGGGGGGGGGGGGTGGGGGGGGGGGGGGGTGGGGGGGGGGGGGGGTGGGGGGGGGGGGGGGTGGGGGGGGGGGGGGGTGGGGGGGGGGGGGGGTGGGGGGGGGGGGGGGTGGGGGGGGGGGGGGGTGGGGGGGGGGGGGGGTGGGGGGGGGGGGGGGTGGGGGGGGGGGGGGGTGGGGGGGGGGGGGGGTGGGGGGGGGGGGGGGTGGGGGGGGGGGGGGGTGGGGGGGGGGGGGGGTGGGGGGGGGGGGGGGTGGGGGGGGGGGGGGGTGGGGGGGGGGGGGGGTGGGGGGGGGGGGGGGTGGGGGGGGGGGGGGGTGGGGGGGGGGGGGGGTGGGGGGGGGGGGGGGTGGGGGGGGGGGGGGGTGGGGGGGGGGGGGGGTGGGGGGGGGGGGGGGTGGGGGGGGGGGGGGGTGGGGGGGGGGGGGGGTGGGGGGGGGGGGGGGTGGGGGGGGGGGGGGGTGGGGGGGGGGGGGGGTGGGGGGGGGGGGGGGTGGGGGGGGGGGGGGGTGGGGGGGGGGGGGGGTGGGGGGGGGGGGGGGTGGGGGGGGGGGGGGGTGGGGGGGGGGGGGGGTGGGGGGGGGGGGGGGTGGGGGGGGGGGGGGGTGGGGGGGGGGGGGGGTGGGGGGGGGGGGGGGTGGGGGGGGGGGGGGGTGGGGGGGGGGGGGGGTGGGGGGGGGGGGGGGTGGGGGGGGGGGGGGGTGGGGGGGGGGGGGGGTGGGGGGGGGGGGGGGTGGGGGGGGGGGGGGGTGGGGGGGGGGGGGGGTGGGGGGGGGGGGGGGTGGGGGGGGGGGGGGGTGGGGGGGGGGGGGGGTGGGGGGGGGGGGGGGTGGGGGGGGGGGGGGGTGGGGGGGGGGGGGGGTGGGGGGGGGGGGGGGTGGGGGGGGGGGGGGGTGGGGGGGGGGGGGGGTGGGGGGGGGGGGGGGTGGGGGGGGGGGGGGGTGGGGGGGGGGGGGGGTGGGGGGGGGGGGGGGTGGGGGGGGGGGGGGGTGGGGGGGGGGGGGGGTGGGGGGGGGGGGGGGTGGGGGGGGGGGGGGGTGGGGGGGGGGGGGGGTGGGGGGGGGGGGGGGTGGGGGGGGGGGGGGGTGGGGGGGGGGGGGGGTGGGGGGGGGGGGGGGTGGGGGGGGGGGGGGGTGGGGGGGGGGGGGGGTGGGGGGGGGGGGGGGTGGGGGGGGGGGGGGGTGGGGGGGGGGGGGGGTGGGGGGGGGGGGGGGTGGGGGGGGGGGGGGGTGGGGGGGGGGGGGGGTGGGGGGGGGGGGGGGTGGGGGGGGGGGGGGGTGGGGGGGGGGGGGGGTGGGGGGGGGGGGGGGTGGGGGGGGGGGGGGGTGGGGGGGGGGGGGGGTGGGGGGGGGGGGGGGTGGGGGGGGGGGGGGGTGGGGGGGGGGGGGGGTGGGGGGGGGGGGGGGTGGGGGGGGGGGGGGGTGGGGGGGGGGGGGGGTGGGGGGGGGGGGGGGTGGGGGGGGGGGGGGGTGGGGGGGGGGGGGGGTGGGGGGGGGGGGGGGTGGGGGGGGGGGGGGGTGGGGGGGGGGGGGGGTGGGGGGGGGGGGGGGTGGGGGGGGGGGGGGGTGGGGGGGGGGGGGGGTGGGGGGGGGGGGGGGTGGGGGGGGGGGGGGGTGGGGGGGGGGGGGGGTGGGGGGGGGGGGGGGTGGGGGGGGGGGGGGGTGGGGGGGGGGGGGGGTGGGGGGGGGGGGGGGTGGGGGGGGGGGGGGGTGGGGGGGGGGGGGGGTGGGGGGGGGGGGGGGTGGGGGGGGGGGGGGGTGGGGGGGGGGGGGGGTGGGGGGGGGGGGGGGTGGGGGGGGGGGGGGGTGGGGGGGGGGGGGGGTGGGGGGGGGGGGGGGTGGGGGGGGGGGGGGGTGGGGGGGGGGGGGGGTGGGGGGGGGGGGGGGTGGGGGGGGGGGGGGGTGGGGGGGGGGGGGGGTGGGGGGGGGGGGGGGTGGGGGGGGGGGGGGGTGGGGGGGGGGGGGGGTGGGGGGGGGGGGGGGTGGGGGGGGGGGGGGGTGGGGGGGGGGGGGGGGGGGGGGGGGGGGGGGGGGGGGGGGGGGGGGGTGGGGGGGGGGGGGGGTGGGGGGGTGGGGGGGGCGGGGGGGCGGGGGGGGGCGGGGGGGGGGGTGGTGGGGGGGGGGGGGGGGGGGGGGGGGGGGGGGGGGGGTGGGGGGGGGGAGGGGGGGGGGGGGGGTGGGGGGGGGGGGGGGGGGGGGGGGGGGGGGGGGGGGGGGGGGGGGGGGGGGGGGGGGGGGGGGGGGGGGGGAAGGGGAGGAAATATCAGCTCCAGGACAGTCCCCTTCTTTAGCAGAGTGTGGTCCAGGGACCTGCTTTGCCTCTTTCATTGGGGGGGGGATTATTTTTTGAACAGTAATATCGATATAAGTACAGTTTAAAAGGCTAAATCAACCATCTTGAAATCTGTAATGAGATCTGTGCCTTTAAGGATTAGTTGTCGGGTTAAGTTAAGGAAACTAGGCCTCTGCAGAAAAGCTCTTTGGCAGGAGTGAGTGCCTCCTCATATGTAAACAGAGGAGAACCCACTACAAACCCACTGTGTAGAGAAGAGCCCTGAGGTAAGTGTGCCATGCATAATGGGCCCCTGATAAGGGCCAGGTGCTGTCTGGCTAGGGAAAGAAATGGTTACTACTGCTCTCTACACAAAGCGGGCACATGCATAAGCAATAATTGACTGGTGCTACAGTCTCCCAGACTCCCTTAGTTGCCCATGGCAAGACCCTACAGTCTAGACAGTCCCTTGATGTCACATTATCTCAGCAAAAACAGAGGTTCAGGAAGCTGACTTTACTAAGCCAGCATGACGTAGTGGTTAAGACCAGGTGGATTCTATTCTGGAGAACCAGGTTTGATTCCCCACTCCTGCACCCGAGTGGCAGAGGCTTCTCTGGTGAACCAGATGAGTTTCCGCACTTCTACATTCCCACTGGGTGACCTGGGGCTAGTCACAGTCCTCTCAGAACTCTCTCAGCCCCACCTACCTCACCAGGTGTCTGTTGTGGGGAGAGGAAGGGAAAGGAGCTTGTAAGCCACCCTGAGTTTCCTTACAGAAGATAAAAATGGGGTATAAATCCAAACTCTTCTTCTTCTTCTCTGAAGTGATTCTGTCTTGAAGAAGAAGAAGAAGAGTTTGGATTTATATCCCCCCTTTCTCTCCTATAGGAGACTCAAAGGGGCTTACAATCTCCTTGCCCTTCCCCCCCCCCCACAACAAACACCCTGTGAGGTAGGTGGGACTGAGAGAGCTCCGAGAAGCTGTGACTAGCCCAAGGTTGCCCAGCTGGCGTGTGTGGGAGTGTACAGGCTAATCTGAATTCCCCAGATAAGCCTTCACAGCTCAGGCGGCAGAGCTGGGAATCAAACCTGGTTCCTCCAGATTAGATACACGAGCTCTTAACCTCCTATGCCACTGCTGCTATGTTTTTATAGAATTGAATTATGAATTTTGAACTGATTCGGTACTGTTGTATTTGTGTTTGCTGTACACCGCTCAGAGCCCTTCGGTGGTCGGCGGTTCCCAAATCTAACAAATAAAATAAATTAAGGGCAAACCAAGGAATCCCACTTCGCAGTTAAAATAAGCCAGGTTGCAGAAAAGCATGAGCTTGTGGAACCAGGAATCTTCCTCCTCCCCTCGTAAGTCAGACCCAGACACAATCGGAGCCTTCAGGAAGCCCGGGAGGTTATCGGCAGCACCAGCATCTCCCCAGCCCTCCGTTTGCTGCCGAAATTCTCGCTTCCTGCTGCTGCGTGCCTGGGCCAGGGCACGCTCTCCGGATCTTGGCTTTGCTGCAGGGGAAGTCAAGGGCTCCAGCTCCTTTTCCTCGCTGCACACCAGATTAGCCGGGCAACCTGCCATCGCTGGAACGAGGCAGCTTGTCCCAGAGTTATTACATCTCTCGTGTTTCTTGTTTACATAACATGGAGCACTGGCTGGAGGAGGAAGCCGGGGCGGAGCGGCCCCTTCAGAGCCAGGTGGGCTTTTCAGCTTTGCTCCCAAAGCTGACAGTGATCTTGTTGAGAGCAGCAGCGGCGTAGGAGGTTAAGAGCTCGTGTAGCTAATCTGGAGGAACCGGGTTTGATTCCCAGCTCTGCCGCCTGAGCTGTGGAGGCTTATCTGGGGAATTCAGATTAGCCTGTGCACTCCCACACACGCCAGCTGAGTGACCTTGGGCTAGTCACAGCTTCTCGGAGCTCTCTCAGCTCCACCCACCTCACAGGGTGTTTGTTGTGAGGGGGGAAGGGCAAGGAGATTGTAAGCCCCTTTGAGTCTCCTGCAGGAGAGAAAGGGGGGATATAAATCCAAACTCCTCCTCCTCCTCCTCCTCCTCCTCCTCCTCCTCCTCCTCCTCCTCCTCCTCCTCCTCCTCTTCTTCTTCTTCTTCTTCTTCTTCTTCTTCTTCTTCTTCTTCTTCTTCTTCTTCTTCTTCTTCTTCTTCTTCTTCTTCTTCTTCTTCTTCTTCTTCTTCTTCTTGGATGTGGGAAACAGGGCAGGGCAGACGTATCAGGGCGAAACCCAGGCCAATATGAAAAGAAGTGCACCAATACAGTGTGGGGGGGGATTGGTTTACTTTGCCCCCGCCTTCCCTTCCGTAAATCACCCCGTGCAGTAGAAAAGAGAAACTGCCAAGTACATCGAGCGTTGCGAACTCCAGGTTAGGAAATACTTGGAGATTGGTAAAATGGTAAATGGTAAAAATGGTCAAAGGTGCGGAATCCAGGCCCTACGAGGAGAGACTTAGGGAGCTGGGGATGTTTAGTTTGGTGAAGAGAAGATAAAGAGGTGACATGACAGTCAAGTTTAAATATTTGAAGGAATGTCCTGTTGGTGAGGGAGCAAGCTTGTCTTCTGCTGCTCCAGAGACCAGGACCAGGAGTAACGGGTTCAAGGTGCAGGAAAAGAGATTCCACCTAAACATCAGGGAAAACGTCCTGACAGTAAGGGACAGTGGCGTAGCACCCGGGGGATAGGGGGCATCTTGCACCGGGTGTGCACCGGTGTGGGGGTGTGGGCATGGTGTGGGCAATTCAGGGGTGTTCCAAGGTGGGGGTGGGTGGGGGCAGGTGGGGGTGGGCGGGCAGGGGCAGGCGGGTGGGAGCGTGACAGGGGCAAAGTCCTGTGGCTGTGGTGATGGTCAACAGTGGAATGCACTACCTCGGAGTACGGTGGAGTCTCCTTCTGTGGAGGTTTCTAAAGAGAGGCTGGATGGCCATCTGTCAGGAGTGCTTTGATTGTGTGTTCCTGACTTGCAGGGGTTGGACTGGATGGCCCTTGGGGTCTCTTCCAACTCTATGATTCTATGATTTTGTGGGTGGAGCCTGAAGAGGGTGGGGTTTGGGGAGGGGAGAGGAGGAGAGGACAGGGGAGAGGAGGGGAGGAACTTCAATATATAGCTCACCTACCAAAGTGGCCTTTTCCTCCAGCTGCGCTGATCTCTCTGGAATTCACAGTGCTGAACTAGATGGACCACAGTTTGGACTTTGTTCCGTGCAGAGTCATATATCAGAATGGCTGCTGTGTGGGTTTTTGTCATTTCTGGAGCAATCAATGCCACAAAGTGGGTTTTCCCCTGTGCAAAAAGCCCAAAACCATGCTGATTAAGCAGAGGGGATTTCAGAACACACAGGGCACTCCTCAAAGAAGCAAAAAAAATGGCCCTGGAAATCAACCACCCCTCCCAAAAGTCGCATCTGGAACTGGCTTGTAGAGAACTAAGCATGCTCCAGGAGCATCGTGTGGCAGGAGCTGAGAACCAGTTAAATGGGGGAAAAGGGGGAAATTAGCCAGCTCAAACCCCTGGGAATTTGTAGAATCCTGAAGCAGGTCTGAACTGTACCCCCCTCCCAATTCCTCCTGGACCTCATCCAGAGGTGGGATCCAGCAGGTCCTCACAGGTTCCCGAGAGTAGGTTACTAATTATTTGTGTGTGCCGAGAGGGGGTTACTAATGGGTGATTTTGCCACCTGATTTTTGCCTTCGTTACGCCCCTCCTCTCAGCAGTAGCACGCAGAACTTGAAGCAGTCTAGCAGGAGGTGCACCGGCGTGCGTGGCAGCCTGCGCCTGCGTGCATTCGTTTCCTGCCCAAGGACTGGCGCAGCAGCTTCGTCCTTGCCACAGTCCCACCCCCGGAATGCCCAGCCACACCCCCGTCGTGCCCCGCCCAGTCCCATTGGCGCTACGCCACAGTTTGTATCCCACTCCCATGGGAACCTGTTACTAAAATTTTTGGATCCCACCACTGGCCTCATCTTATTCTAGCATAAGAGCAGCCCCATAACATGCTGTTAAGGATTTTAGAGGGAGACCCTTTAGGTCAATTAAGTAACACACCTGCTCACGACAAGGTGAGTAAGTAGCATGGCAGGAAGAGAAGAGCATTATGGGAGGGCTCTGGACACTGAACCCAAAGACCAGGGTAAGATGTATTACAAGCATTTGTATACATTTACTGAATTTTGGCAACCGTGTTGAGTTTACTGAATTATGGTTGCTGATGGCAACCACGTTGAGTTTTCAAGGCAAGAGACGTTCAGAGATGTTTCCCTTGCTCTTGACATAGATTTTTGGAGTGGGCCCGGAGAAGGTGGTGCGGGATATCCCTGGCTTGTTTTTATTTTAGCTGGGCATGAAAATGCTTTCTCACCCTCTAGCTGGGCAGCATCTGCATTGTCTTTGGGTTGGCCTTCAAGAATCCACTTTGCTTGGAACGCTGCTATTACTTCATCCCGCTGGGATTCCAAGAGAGGGAGCTGGGCAGGAAGAGTGATTAAGCCAGAACAGCTGCACCGTAATTTAGTTCCAGCAAATAATTCCTGGAGGCTGTACGCTGTGATTCCTGGTCAATAAACCGATTTCTGCACCGAAGAGTCTGGTTATTGCAAGGAGCTCGACAGAAGCTGACACTAGACCAGTGGTGGCAAACCTATGGCATGGGTGCCAGAGGTGGCACTCAGAGGCATCTCTGTGGGCACACGCAAACAGAGTCACACAAACACACAATACAATACCACACCACATCTGTGCCAGCGTACCGCCATTCCTCGAATATTAGTACTAAACCTTAAGACCGGTTTCTTTTGGGGAAGTAGTGTAGGTAACCATGTTAAGCGCTGTTACAGTCCACTCATTTTCATGCAAAGAACTAAAGTGCGATCTTTTACCTGGGAGTAAGCTTGGTTACTGGCAATGGGGCTTGCTTCTGAGTCAACCCTCCTAGGGTCGTGATTCACCCGTTGGAAGAGTTGCATGGTTGCTTCAAAGCAAAGCCACCGACTACCACCAAGCTTACTCACGAGTAACGTATGCCTCGGGGACAACCATTTTTTCTAAAGGAAAACCTCAGTATTCAGGTTAAATTGCAGTGTTGGCACTTTGCGATAAATAAGTGGGTGTTGGGTTGCAATTTGGGCACTTGGTCTCAAAAAGGTTCGCCATCACTGCTATAACCACTATACAGCACTGCCTCATTTTTTGGCTATGTAAAGTTGAAGGGATATACGACAAGTGAGTGGAGGGATGAAAGAGATGAGCAAAAATTCTGAAGCAAGAGGAAGAAAACCCCAACCATAGTGGGAAAGGTTGATCTATTTTGTCTCCTCCCGGCCCCACCAGCCACGACGTCGCATTCCCCTAGTTTTCTTTTCCTTCCTGCAATGCCAGAACCAAGAGGCAGCGCGTGTTGTGCGTTGCCTGGCAGACGAAACACCGAATCCAGTTCACTGGGGGTGGGGGTTTCTTTTTGGAAAGCACAGGATTTTTTTGCAACCACACGTCTAGCCCCGCCCACCCTTGCAGAAAGTATTTGTCAAACATCTTACCTTAAAAGAAAAAAAGAAAGAATAACTTCCCAGCTCTGGTTTCTCCCTACCCTAACGTGAGTAATCTGGTTTTTCTCAGACATCTGGCCCCAGAAAGGGAGTTACCGGTGTTCCAGAGGGGCTCGCATGCCCAGTGGAATCATGTCCTCCCCAGCGGATGTTTGAAGGATGACTCTTTGGCCAAAACAGTTTATTCTGCCATTTCCAAATTTCTCCAGACTGTTCTGAGGAAGAGCAGCGCAGAGATGCTGGGAATGTCGGAGGCATGATGTCAGCATTCTTCTCAAGCCGTCCCCCCCCTCCCCCCAATCAAACGATTTGCTTTGTTTAGGAGTTGGCTAAACGGCTTTCAACTTTTCCTTTTTTTGGAACTGGCGGAATAATGGTCCTTTCATCTTTGCTTTCATCGTTTGCTGCGCCAGCTACATTCTCCCCTAAATAACGTCGGCTCCAGGAGCACTCTGCTGAAAGTTCAAGGCGAAGCGCATAACGTTATAGCTGCCCCGGATTACGGCCAGCTCTCGGTGATCCCCTCAGCGACGCCATTACTTCTGGCGCTGTTGAAAATGGCACCTTTTGATAACTTCGCGAAGAGCAGGGCAGTGGGGAACACGGTTCAAGGCTTATGAAATGCACTCATGTTTTTGAGTAGCGCCAGCAGGAACGGGGTAAGTGGGGAAAGGGCCAATGTAGCGCCTGCTTCCAGGTTTAATGAACAACATCACATTTGGGCATTTGAGGATTTTGTGTTTGAATCGGCCTCCGGAGATACAGCAGGACAGAAAGCGCTTTGGTATCACCGGTGGGGCTTTTGCTGAGCTCATTCGCACAGTTGGCTAACGAACAGGAGGAGAGAAATGATTTGAAGGCGTGTGTGAATGCACAGGAGTGGTGCGAAGAAAGGCACACGGTGATCACAAACCTAATTCCAACTGATGCCAGTCGTGTAGCGAGGGGTTGCAGGGGGGCTGGAGCCCGGGGGATCTCTTCCTTGGGGATGTGTTGCAGGGTTGTGCCCCACCCCCCAAAAAACTGCACCCCGGACCTGAACTCTCTGTGGAATTCAGGACAAGGGGTCAGCTGAATGCCAGCAAGTGGGGCTCACCCAGTCCTCAAACTCCACGTGGAGATTGGGGGGTGGGGCAAGCCAGCTGGATCCACTCCCATACTCCATGTGGAGTTTGTGGTTGAGGTGCAGCTGTGGGGGGGGGGCGGGCACGGCGCCCAGGGTTAGCCCCCAGGCGCTGTTTTAAAAAAAATTACACCCCTGATGCCAGTGGATGCACAATTACTTTTAACAGAGTCAACTTCCGTTTACTGAGAGTACAATCTAAGTAGCCCACATCCTCAAAGTGCCTGGAAAATGTCCACAATCTGTCCCTTACTGTCCACAATCACAGCCAGAGCTTTTTCGGCTCAGGCCCTGGTATTTCAAATTTTAAAAACTGTATATTTTATTTGTCTGTGGTACCACTGTATATTGAATGTTGTGAACTTCCCTGGGCCTGTCTTGATGGGAAAGGGCAGCCTATACATCTAAAAAATAATAACAATAGATCTTAAGTATGCAATCCTAGGTAGAATCATAGAGAGGGAAGGGTCCATAGAGGCCATCTAGTCCAACCCACTGCTCAATGCAGGATCAGCCTGGAAGAAGAAGAAGAAGAGGAGTTTGGATTTATACCTCACCTTTCTCTCCTGTAAGGAGACTCAAAGGGGCTTACAAGCTCCTTTCCCTTCCTTTCCCCACAACAGACATTTTGTGAGACAGGTGGGGCTGAGAGAGTTCTCAGAGAACTGACACAGCTACAGATTTCCAAATGCAATTTGCCACAGGATTATACAAAGATATGTGGTGATTGACTGTTTGTCCTCCCTGCAGTGGCGTAGAAGGTTAAGAGCTCGTGTATCTAATCTGGAGGAACCGGGTTTGATTCCCAGCTCTGCCGCCTGAGCTGTGGAGGCTTATCTGGGGAATTCAGATTAGCCTGTGCACTCCCACACACGCCAGCTGGGTGACCTTGGGCTAGTCACAGCTTCTCGGAGCTCTCTCAGCCCCACCTACCTCACAGGGTGTTTGTTGTGAGGGGGGAAGGGCCAGGAGATTGTAAGCCCCTTTGAGTCTCCTACAGGAGAGAAAGGGGGGATATAAATCCAAACTCTTCTTCTTCTTCTTCTTCTCCCTCATCATAATAATTTTAAAATTTGCTTTCTATTTCCCCTGTCACAGCACTGGAGGGTAAATTGTCTCAAAAGAATGGTTGAGCCACCTTAATTTTTTTTTTAAAGAGCAACAGAGTGAACCTCTTCCCCCACCCCCAGCTGACAATTTGCATGTTTAAAACGCTCCTTCTCGCATTTCTCTTTGCACCCAGCTCACGAAACAGGATGTGAGGAATCCAACACTGACTGGTCAGGCAAGAAAACATGACTCATCAGCTGGGAAATTTGAAATCGTGCTTTCTGTCACCATCCCACTGCTCAGAAATGGGTTTTCCATTCAACTTAAAACCCTCTGAAGATGCATTCAGCCACAGATGCAGGCGAAACGTCAGGAGAGAATGCTGCTAGAACACGGCCATACAGCCCGGAAACCACACAGCACCCCAGTGATTCCGGCCGTGAAAGCCTTCGACAATACAACTTAAAACAACGTGGCAATTTGTAAAAGAGGACCGGTCAAGACTCAAAGGACACACGACGGGGGCGTCCTAGGAAAAAGGGGGTGCCATTTTTTAAAACAAAAGTAGACCCCCCAACCCCCCGCCCTTTTAGCAACGGCATTCGATTCATCAATTTATCAAGAGGGTTCCTGTGGGCCCCTATCTTGGAGGGTCACCGGCAACCACGGTTGGCAACTCTGGCTAGCAAAATTCCTGGAGATTTGGAGGTGAAACCTGGGGCAGGCAGAGTTTGGAGAAGGGTCAGAGGACAGCAGGTGTGTGATTCCATAGACTCCACCCTCTAAAGCTGCTCAGTCCTCCAAGGGGACTGGCACATAGAGCGTAGAGATCGGTTGTAATTCCAGTTCTCCAGGCCTAAACTGGAGGCTGGCAACCTATGTGCTCACTGGGTCCATTGGCACAAGTTTGAACCCCACCTTTGAGGGGCATTTTCTGCCTGGCTCCCGAAAGCTTCAACTGTGATCCACTCTCTGTGTTTGGTCTTCAATTTCTACTCTGAAAGCCTCAAAGTCATCCGCAGAGAGAGCAGCAGTGGCGTAGGAGGTTAAGAGCTCGTGTATCTAATCTGGAGGAACCGGGTTTGATTCCCAGCTCTGCCGCCTGAGCTGTGGAGGCTTATCTGGGGAATTCAGATTAGCCTGTACACTCCCACACACACCAGCTGGGTGACCTTTAAGGCTAGTCACACCTTCGAGGCCTCCCTCAGCTCCCACCCACTCTCACAGGCAGTTTGCTGTGAGGGAAGGAAGGGCAAGGAGATTGTAAGCCCCTTTGAGTCTCCTGCAGGAGAGAAAGGGGGGATATAAATCCAAACTCTTCTTCTTCTTCTAGAAGAAATGGCTTCCTTGGCTAGATAATCTGTCTGTTTGAGATGCAGGGAATTCTGCTTTTGTGTGCAGGACCGAAAACCTCCCTGCGTGGGCTGGAGATTTCCTGGAATTACAGATCATAGAGATCAGTTCCTCTGGAGAAAACGGCTGCTCTGGAAACTGTTTGCCATTATCATCATCAACAGCAACAACAGCAATGATAAACAACAACAACGATAATAATAGAAACAACTTCAAATCGACAAAATAGTAATAATGATATTAAACAAAACTAAACAATAACAATAATAACAACAACGATTTGAAAATCAAGATTCAGCCACTATGGCACAAACCAGCTGAGGTCATCCCAGTGGTGATCAGCACCCTGGATGCCGTTCCAAAAACACCAGGGCAGCACTTGAAACTTCTTCAAATCGACGAAATCAACATTGGTCCAATTCAGAAGGTGGACATGCCGGGATCCTCACAAATATCACGCTGATACGTTACAACATGGTAATGAAAGGCCAACATCAGCCAGCTAAGTTGCGAACGGGTAGCCAGTGTGGATGCGGATACAAAAATTTAATCCACAAACTACAACCATAACAAATACAATAAATAAATAAATAAATAAATAATAATAATAATAACAATCATCATCATCATCATCTGAGGATTTTCAATTTTGAACAAATTCAATCAAGGCCAAAATCCTCAGATGATGCAAAATGCAGATTGTGCAAAGAAGCTGATGAAACTGTAGATCATGTCCTCAGCTGCTGCAAAAAGATTGCCTGGACTGAGTAATAAAGAGAGATTACAACCTGCAATGGCCAAGATGACCCACTGGAATCTATCCAGTGAATTACAACATAAGAACAGCTAAGAACCAGTGGAAATAATTCGTCCAGAAAAAAAGTAATGGAAAATGAGAAGGTCAAGATCCTGTGGGAATTTCAATCTAAACGGACAAAGTGTTGAAACACAATACACCATACATCACCATGATCGAGGACAAGAAAGTGAGCATCATCGACATAGCAGTCCCCGGTGACAGCAGGGTCATTGAAAAGAGAATACAAGAAGGTCACTAGATACCAACATTTGAAAACCGAAGGCTTCAGCGCCTATGGTACAAAATCCAGCTGAGGGCTGTTCCAGCGGTAATTGTACACTGGGCGCCATCCCAAAACACTCAAGTAGCACTTTGAAACATCTTCGACCGAAACCGAAATTAACATCTGTCAAATTCAGTAGACAGCCCTGCTGGGATCCGTGACGAATATTTACGTGAGATATATTTAACTTCAGAGGCCCCTGGGTGAGGGCTCGAATTAGAAATGGAAGGCCAACAACCAGCCACAAAGATCAGAAAGCTGCTTGAATTCCTTTACTAATAATAAATGGAATAAATAAATAATAATAATAGATTTGAACAATAATATTATCATTATCAATTATCACCATCGTCAGTAACACTACTAATTGATTTGAATAATAATGTTATTATCATTAATAGTAGTATTATAATCATGAACTATCTATTATTGTTGTTGTTTTTTTTATAATAATAATGATTATTAATATACTGCTGTCCCCAAGAACAAGCTCACATAAGTGAACAGCCAAAAATATACCATTAAAACAATGTATAAAACAATTTCTAAAACGCCGGCCTTCTCAATACATTTTGTCAAGGGTTGGGATGGCGGCATTCGAACCTTGGCCAGGGCTTGGGGTGATGGCAGGGTAATAAAGATACAGAAAATAAATCAATAAATAATACGCCACTGAGGTCCCTCCCCTTTTCAAACCCCGCCCTCCCCAGTCTCCACCCCCTCTTCTCTAGGTATTTCCCAACCTAGGACCAGCAGATCTATCAAGAGGCTCCTGAATATTGCAAATGCAGCCGGCTGGGCAGTTCCTGCCTCTGGGATCCCTATCAAGGTGCTGTGTGTCACCTGCGGACCACGTGAATCGCCCTGCGCAATTGCTGCCGTCGCACTGAGCTTTGTAAACAAAGTTTTGTTCTCCTCTTAACCTTATCAGGAGGCAGTTCTGCAAAACTGCAGTGAATCAGGCCTCAGGGTCAGATCGCCATCGGGAATTAGATCCCGGGACTTTTTCAAGGAACGGTTATATAGCCCGGAGCTGGTTCTGCTGTTTGCACAGCCTCCAGTGTTTTTTTTCCTTCAAGGAGAAAACAGCAAAGGGAGGGTGTTTTAGACGGCCTGAGGAAGGAAGGGTTAAACGGCCACAATCACTGCTACCATCTGCACGGCTGGCAATGTATGTCCAGGGGTCACTGGATTTAGTTTTCTTTAAAAGGCTATCAGGAGATCCAGTCGAGGAAGTCCCGTCGCAGAGATCGCGGCAACATATAGTTTGGTCCTTCGCACCTGCAGCCCTTTGCTTTCCTCGCACGCTCCGCCGCTCCCTTGGCCAGGACATTCAGTCTTAGAGAGCATGTTGTAAACTTATCCAGAGCTGAAACTTGGCTTCGCTCCCTGCCCCATCTACCGAGAACTCTTCTCGCTTCTCTGTTCTGACTAGCAGGAAAGAAACTGGGTTTCAAATGGTTAGTTTTGCCAATTCCAGGTTGGGAAATAGCTGGAGATTTTAGAGGTGGAGTCTGAGGAGGGTGGGGCTTGGGGAAGGGGAGGGGCTTCGGTGGGATATCAGGCCATAGACGCCATTTTCTCCAGCGAAACTCATCTCCAATACATGGAGATCAGTTATAACTTCCAGGTGGATCTCCCAGCTCCCAACTGAGGTTAAAACCTTAGAGCCTCTTGGCATCTCTTCAGGACCGATATAACCCTACTAGGCCTCTGCATCTGTGCAGAGGCCAACTCTGCTGGTGGTCATCCCTTGGTCCTCACGATGCGGCTGGAGCCCCACGCGGCTGGCCAGGGCCTTTACAGCCCCACACCCTGCCTGGTGGAACAGCGTCTTCTCTGCAGCCGTCCAGGCCCTGTGGGATCTTGGGTGAAGTTCCGCGAGGGACCCGGAAGACGGAGTTGTTCCGCTTCCGGCTCTTGGAGGGTCCAGTCATTGATAGGTGCCCCCTCCTCTTCCTCTTCTTCACTTCTGGGTCTCTTATCACCTATGGGATCCGTTTCTCCCCCCTTTTGGGAGGGTTTTAATGGCTATTGGGGACATTGTTTGTTACTGATCGCTGCATTTGAAATGGTTTTAATGTATTTAAGGGTTATTGTATATATGTGATTTATGTTGTTCACCACCCAGAGCCCTTCGGGGGTAGGGCGGTATACAAAACCCAATAATAAACAAACAAACGGTGCGGTCACCAAATACAGCCATCTGCCGCTTGTGCAGGCATGCCGGGTGCAACTTCTCATGCCAGTAAGAGAATTATTAAACATTAATAAAGCCGCTTGGATGATTCCAGCAAGACGGCGCGATATATCATTTTCTCCTCCGCGTTTTTTTTGGTTTAAAGGAGGTATCCTTGAAGCTACGAGGTCACGATATGAGAACCGGCTGCAATTCTCATATCATGATGTTATTGCTTCGAAGATATCTCATTTAAAACAAAGAGAGGAAATCAATGACGGCGCAGAATGTCCGTGAAAACTAACTTTCAATTACGTTTAACGGCACATTATCTCGTGGTGAAAAAAAATGCACCGGGCTTCTTTGCACAAGCTGCAGAGGACTGTACCACAGCATACAGTCGCCAACCTCCAGGTGGGAACTGGAGATCTACTGGGATTGTCACCAGCGGTGGGATTCTATTAATTTATCTAACGGTTTGGGGGGCCCCCTGCTGCTCACCCCCCACCCCCCAGTTGCTTGGCTGCCGCGAAGGATTGTTGGGCCGTGGGGGAGGGGAGGGAAGGTGGCGGCTGCAGCTTGGCCTGGAAGGGCGAGTGGGGAGACTTTCCGAGCCCCCTCACTAGCCCTCCCCTGGGGTGGTGGGATTCAGCCCTTTGACGAACTAAGGAGCTACCGGTTCAGCCGAACCAGTGCGAACCGGCTGAATCCCGTCACTAATTATAACTGATCTCCCCGCATCGGAGATGAGTTCCCCCGGAGAAAACTTTATTAATGCACTTTATTAATGCACTTCATGCACTGAAAGAACACTGAAAGAAGGAGATAGAAAAAGGGCAGAGAAGGGCAACGAGGATGATTGAGGGACTGGAGCACCTTCCTTATGAGGAGAGGCTGCAGCGTTTGGGACTCTTTAGTTTGGAGAGGAGACGTCTGAGGGGGGATATGATTGAAGTCTACAAAATTGTGCATGGGGTGAAGAGGCACGTCAGTACAGAGAGAAATTTTTCTCTGCTTTTCCCACAATAGACTAGAACCAGGGGGCATTCATTGAAAATGCTGGGGGGAAGAATTAGGACTAATAAAAGGAAACACTTCTTCACGCAACGTGGGATTGGTGTTTGGAATACGCTGCCACAGGAGGTGGTGATGGCCACTAATCTGGATAGCTTTAAAAGGGGCTTGGACAGATTGATGGAGGAGAAGTCGATCTATGGCTCCCAATCTTGATCCTCCTTGATCTGAGATTGCAAATGCCTTAACCCAGCTTGATCCAGGGTGCTTTCGGGAGGCAACAGCTTTAAAGGGCCATTGCTTTCACATCCTGCAGGTGAGCTCCCAAAGGCACCTGGTGGGCCACTGCGAGTAGCAGAGTGCTGGACTAAATGGACTCTGGTCTGATCCAGCTGGCTTGTTCTAAAAAAACCCAAAAAAACGTGGATGAGCAGAGCTACAAGCAGAGGGAACTCCGTAGGGACGTTCTGCAAAAGGAGACAGCACAGAGCCTCCTGAAGAGGGCAGGAAAATGGGGGGCACTCGCTGCTCAGTAGAAACTGAAAGTAAGAGCTGGGGGGAGGGCAGGCAGGGAAAATAAAACACTTCCCCTGCCAATGTAACCTCTATCTGTGGGTTCTGTGGGGCAGAACTTGGAATGAGTTTGCAACAACAAATTAAAAAAATGGTTTACTCTCTTAACATATAACATCAAACATCAACATTTAACATCACACTTCGAGGTCCTGTTCAGGTTGCATTTTCAAGTCCTTATATTTACAGTAAAATTTATACTGCTAAGTCCAATTCTTCTTTGCACGCGGGTTGGCTCCCTGGTAAGACTCTAAGGGCTTGATGAATGGTGACTCACCATGATGAAGGTTTCTAGGAGAACTTTCACCCATTGGCAAACATAAAAAACCCCTGAAACAATAAACTCCAACATTTACAACATAGCAAAAACAAACAACTGCCTTCCCATTAGTTCCCAACAACATTGCAGTTACCTTAACAAGGTGTGTTAGGGCTTTATACAAAACCAAGGTCCGAGTCTGGTAGCCTTGTCTCCTCCAAATCTCCATTGAGCCTGCAGCCTTGCTGCTTTGTAGGAGTCTCCAATTCCTTTCTGGGCTGTAACCCCATTCTGGAGCATGGGGCTAAGCACCTCAACACTTCTTTATTTGTTCAGTGTTATGTGGAGCAGTTGTTTTAAACTGATCTTTTATGTTTTATTTTGTGCTGTGCAGAAGGGACCGCTGAGATTCACTGGAAACATTTTTTCCTAAAGCTGGGACCCTTTTCCTAAAGCTGGGAGCAGCAGCATGAGGCTGGCAGCTCATGCATCTAATCTGGGAGAAACCTGTCAGATTCCCAGCCTCTGCTTCAGCCAGAGCTGAGCTGTGGGAGGCTTATCTTGGGGGAATCTCAGATTAGCCTTCAGCATCTGCCATTACTGAAGCAGGGTGATTTTGGGCTAGTCAAGCAGCCTCTTTTGGAGAGTTCTCTAGTCCCACCACTTAAGAAAGCCGTTTGCTAGGAGGGGGAAGGGTGGTGAGATTGTAAGCCCCTTTGAATCTCCTGCCAGAGAGAAAGGGGGGATATAAATCCAAACTCCTCTTCTTCTTCTTTTCCTGGTTGCAGGTCTGGCTGTTTCTGGCTGTGGGGAAAAGCGCAGACCTGCCAGAAGGGATATAGGGCAGCCTTAGCGGCTTTCCTGCCCCCATGCCTTCCCTGGGCCCTGGGGGAGATCCCAAAGGGCAGCCGGGACTGTATGTTCTTCGAACAAGTCAGCCGGTCTCTGGGTGGCTGCCGTGTGCCCTGCGGTGTGTTTTCAGCTCCGTTGCCTCAATGACACAGTGTTCCCAGATACACGCCGTGCTCCGCGTTTCCCTTTCCGAGGGGCCGGCTCTCTCCACTTTTTCTGGATGTTCAGAGGTGATGCCGCAGCGTGGTTTTGCTGAGCTCAGTGGAGCCGGACAGGGCTTGGTGGGCTGGCTTCCGAAGGAAGGAAACGGGAAGAGATCGCCTTTCTTCTGGCTCCAGGGTGACCCCCTCGGCCAGCATATTGTTCTCATTTTCCACACGGAAGCACCTCAGAGTTCAAGCTCTTGTAATCTGTCAGCCTTTGAGTCTGTCTAGTCTGGTTGGCTAGACTTGGAATTTGGGGCTATGATAATTTAGATCAAAGCATTTCTCTGATGCCCTAAGAACTCTGTTTTAGAAAGTGTATGTCCTGGTTTACTGCCAAATCAACAATCCCAATAAAAGTCCTTAGGCACGCTGCAGGTGTGTACTTATTTATACCTAGATAAATTATGGATTGGAGAGCCTCGACGCCTCCTGCCAGGCATGGGCTAATTGGGTCGTGCAGCTGAGGGAATCGTGGTAGTTCAGCAACATCTTGAGCTGCAGGGTTCACCACCACTGATCTAGGCTGCCAGACTCACTCTAATTATTTTCTCTTAGGTACCAATGCAGGTATTGATGCCCTAAGAATGTCTCTGAGCGAGTGCAGAGTGTCTTGTTTACCACACAATCAATCCCATCAAAGTCCCAGGCACGCATGCAAGTGTGGCATCTTCTACCTAGGCTATGTCAGACCTTTCTCTGAATTATTTTCTCTTAGAAACAATGCAGGGCATTTGATGTCCTAAGAATGTCTCTGAGCAAGTGCAGAGTGTTTCCTTTTGTTTTGCTGACAAACTCAACCCCACTAAAGTCCCAGGTACATGGGCAGTGGTGGCATCTTTCTATCTAAGCAGTAGATAGTGGCGAGGTTGGCTCGTGAACAACTCTGAGAACTCAGCTCTGATTCCCAGCTCTGGCTGCCTGAGCTGGAGGTTTTATCTGGGAATTCAGAGGTCTTACCCCTCACAGGGTGCTCAAGCGAGGGCTGGGCAAGGAGATCAGCCCCTTGAGTCTCCTACAGAGTAGAAATCCAAACTCTTCTTCTTCTATGTCAGACCTGCCTCTGAATCATGTTCACTTAAAACAGTTTCAAATGCCCACAGCTTTCCTGAATTGTCAGGGGATTTCTGTCAGGCAGAGAGAAAGAATGATTTTGGAACTCCCCCTTAAATCAAAGAGCCTATTGAAACAGAGTTACATCCAAGAATCTCAGCCTATTAAACAGAGTTTCTGCCAGCAACAGATGAAGGGAGATGGTACTTGGATTTGTGCAGGTATTTATTACCTTTAGGTACCATCTTTAGGTACCATCTCCCAATTATGACTGTATGACTATAGCCTGTGCTGACATTTCATTTTATTTTATGATTTTACATTTTATGTTTTTATTACTATTGATTGTTTCCTGATTGCTTACTAGACCTATATGACAATCATTAAGTGCTGTACCTTATGATTCTTGACAAATGTATTTTTCTTTTATGTACACTGAGAGCATATGCACCGGAGACAAATTCCTTGTGTGTCCAATCACACTTGGCCAATAAAGATTCTATTCTATTCTATTCTATTCTATTCTATTCTATTCTATTCTATTCTATTCTATTCTATTCTATTCTTCCTTCCAAGGAGCTAGGTGAGGGGTATCCCGTTTACCTTTCCAATAACCCTGCAAGGTAGGTTGGACTGACAAGAAGTGGCAGCAGATCGGCCAACGAGTCGCGTGGCCAAGCAATGGTTTGGTCTCCCTGGACAGGCTAGCTTCTACTACATACAGCTCCTCAGGATTTCATCAGATGCAGGGCCAGGAAGTAACTGGGGCTTGGGATTTGAACCCATGACCCTGTGGATGCCAACCTAGGAGGAAGGCCAGGCTGAAACCACTGACCAGTGTTTCTAGTTTGAGGAACTGGTCAGAATGCTGTCGCCAGGTTGTAGGACCATTTCTCTCCAGTCGTGGCCTGCCTGTACTGGCTATGGGTAAAATTCAAGATGTTGGTATAGACCTTTAATCAGTGGTGGGATCCAAAAATTTTAGAAATATGTTCCCTCTCCAGCTCCCCCTCAGCAAAGGGGGCAGAGGCGTATCTAGGCAAACCTGAGCCCCGGGCAAAACCTGAGTTGGATGCCCCCCCATGGGAAGCCACCCCACCACAACCCCCCCCCCCAATTTGTTTTGCACCAGGTCATTTCTAAATCCTCATCACATTATAGAAAATGCCCCAACTCACAAATCTGAACACAGCAATGGTGAAACACACAGGTTCTTTGATAGAGACTGGTGAGAGAAAAGGTACGAAAGGCTGAGAATCAATGAATTGCAGTACCTGAAAGGGATTAACCCAGTTCAGGGAGTTACATTATTAGTCACAATTTCTATATGGAACCTTCACGTTCAAAGGCAGTAGGCCTCTCGGAGAGGCAAGGGCGTGGAGATGGAAAAGCAGACCCCATTAGTAACCCCCTTTTGGCACACACAAATAATTAGTAACCCACTCTCGGGAACTGGTGAGAACCTGCTGGATCCCACCTCTGCCTTCAATGCTCAATATGGCCTGGAACCAACACAGCTGATGGTCTGCCTACTGTTATTCCAAGGAATCTCCTGGCTTCACCTGGAAGCTGGCAACCCTACTGTGAGAGTTTCCACACCTGGTACATTTCAAATGTCTTATTGATGGTATGCATCTATGGCAGGAAGAGGGATAAAAAAAATCTCAAAAGACTGGAGGACTGTTCAAATGCTTCGGATCATGGCAAATAATCTGACAAGCACATGCTCTTACACCCCAGCGCAACTCCCGAATAGCGGTGTTTATGGACGCTCCAAGCTCTCCCCCGGTTTTAAATCTGTCTGCAAGGATGGCTGATTTAAACCTATCAGTACCTTTTCCTCTTCCTTTCTTTCTTTTTTTTTCTAAATCTAACACTTCAGGTTGGAAGCCAGTCAAGCACTTTAGTGGTTTGAGGCAGGCTGAACTGATTTAGAAATATGGCCGGGTGAGAGGAAAGGAACAGTAAATTATATTTTAGAACTCTTTGTTTTAAGGGGGAGGGAGTCTTAGAAGCCAGGAGGAGAAAGCCGGAGCTGGAATCTATTAGTGGGGCCAGGGCAACAGCTCCTGACCGACAATATCTGCTCGGTTGATGAGCGCATAGAGCACTGTGTGCGCCGCTGAGCGCATACGGTCCCATGGTGACGAAGGGCTGCCGATTCAACCAGCCAGCAATCATAAGAACATAAGAACTAGCCTGCTGGATCAGACCAGAGTCCATCTAGTCCAGCACTCTGCTCCTCGCAGTGGCCCACAGGTGCCTTTGGGAGCTCACCTGCAGGATGTGAAAGCAAGGGCCTTCTGCTGCTGCTGCTGCTCCTGAGCACCTGGTCTGCTAAGGCATTTGCAATCTCAGATCAAGGAGGATCAAGATTGGGAGCCCTAGATCGACTTCTCCTCCATAAATCTGTCCAAGCCCTTTTAAAAGCTATCCAGGTTAGTGGCCATCACCACCTCCTGTGACAGCATATTCCAAACAGTAGTGGTAGTTCTATTATTATTAATATTGACTGTTGCACCCCCTTTTCTTACGTGAGCATATTCCAAACACCAATCACATTGCTCCAGACAACGCTATCACCAACACGCCCACGGCATGGCACAAATAACAATTGTATTTTCTGTATGTGTCTATTGTTCATGGCTTGTATTTTTATAACTTTTTGTATTTATGTTCATAGCTGTTGTATTTATGTTCATAGCTGTTTTAGACAATAGTGCACTTAATTTCACTTTTCAATTCACTTAGTAAATTAGTAGTAAGTATCAAAGTTTGAGTCTTTGTGTTCTTAAGCAGCAGGACTGGAGGTGTTCTGTGTTTATTGTTAATTGCCTTTTCTTACCTGCCCAGGTAATGCCCACTGAGTGCCACATTAGGGCTAGAGAGGAATTTCCCCCTTGATCAGATTGGCTAGGAATCCTGGGAGCTTTTTACCTTCTTCTGAGCATAGAGCAGGGGACTCTGGGAAAGGGGCGGGAGGAAAAGCAGTTGTGAATTTTCCAGGTTGGACTAGATGACCCTTGGAGGACCCCTTCCTGCTTTATGTTTCAACTTGGCAGGCTAGGGGCCCTGACCTTGCTACAATCTCTGTTAAGTCTCTGAATAAGGCCCTGCATAGAGGGCTGCATGAAGGAGGGCTATCGACGCATTTTCAGCAGCACCCATCAGCAGAACCTACAGGGTGGTGTCTCCTCCCTTAACCCCGCCCACCCCAGGCTCCGCCCCCGATCCCCAGGAATTTCCCAACTTGACAGCAGCTACTCTAGTTTACAGTAACAGGAGACAACACAGGAAGGTTGTAAAAATACACATAGGAGCAGCAGTGGCGTAGGAGGTTAAGAGTTCATGTATCTAATCTGGAGGAACCGGGTTTGATTCCCAGCTCTGCAGCCTGAGCTGTGCAGGCTTATCTGGGGAGCCCAGATTAGCTCAGGTTATCTCCCACATATTACAGTTGTAGGACCTTGAAGCAATATTTTCTTGGAGTTCTCTCAGTCCCACTACCTCGCAGGGTGTTTGTTGTGAGGGGGGAAGGGCAAGGAAATTGTCAGCCCCTTTGAGTCTCCTACAGGAGAGAAAGGGGGGATATAAATCCAAACTACTCCTCCTCCTCCTCCTCCTCCTCCTCCTCCTCCTCCTCCTCTTCTTCTTCTTCTTCTTCTTCTTCTTCTTCTTCTTTTTGTGGGACTCTCAGCTGGGGAGGCCGTCTAAAATGGTATTTTCAAGCCCCACAATGAGGGCAAGGGGATCATTTTGCCAGATTAGCTCAAAAGCCCATCTGATCTGGGATACGGGCTCCACTCCGACCGTGGGTAGTAAGATGCCTCTGGAAAGTTTGCAACCTGAGAGAGAACACTAGATCCACTGCTAGCAGCGGGTATTCTAAGATATCCTGCGCCTGTTTAAGGAGGTGCCACTAGCTACCATGCCGTCTGCCAAAATTCTGTGTTTACCCACTCCCCTCTTCAGTCATCCAGATCTTAAAACATCTCTGCAATAGTTCTGGAAGTTCACTGCCGCCTAATGGGAAAGTTCCTTTTGTTTTTGTCTGCCGTGAATCCGCTGACCCTCCAGCCGCTGAGAAAAGACTTGCTGACGTACATTACAGGCTCGGTGTGCAGAGTTCCGGAAACAGAAATCCCGCCCGTTAGGGGAAACCTTGTGACATGTGTCAGTGTGGCGCATGGGAAAGTGAAACTTACAGGAACGTCTCCGTTGCCAGAGCCGAGGGAGGGGAGAGGGGAAAGGAAGTCATGACCAGCAGAGAAATTGTGGCCTGCTTTTGTGTGCGCGTCCAAGATCACGTCAACCACGCGCACATGGATATGAAAGCAGAAGTCTTTTCACAGCCACAAGTTGGATATTTAAGCAACAAACAGTGTGTCTTCCAGGGATTCTAAGGGGCTTTCTCCTGGGTTTCTTTTCTCCTTTTCCAGCTTAAGTGACCTGCCCTTTTATTCTTATTCTGCATGCATTCTGCCACAGTTGCCTAGGAAAGGAAAACAGCCCTGGAGCATATCAAAAACCCCTTTCCACACATGCAGAATAATGCACTTTCAATCCACTTTCAATGTACTTTGCAGCTGTGCAGAATAGCAAAACCCACTTGCAAGCTATTGTGAAAGCGGATTGAAAGTGCTTTATTCTGCATGTGCGGAAGGGGCCAAACTGATTGGACAGTTACTGGTTGCCAGCTACGGGTTGTGAAATTCCTGGAGATTTTGAGAATGGAGTCTGGGGAGGGCGGGGTTTGGGGAGAGGGCGTAAGGCCATAGAGTCCACCCTCCCAAGCAGCCATTTTCTCCAGGGAAATTGATCTTGGCCACCTGAAGGATCCATTGTACTAGCTGGAGATCGCCAGGGGCCACCTGGAAACTGGCAACCCCAGTTCCAGGCTAGCACTTCCTCAGCATTGGCAGGTCAACAGTGGGCATTAGCTCATCAGAGGAGCCAGTTGGTGAGCTGACACCAACTCCCAGCTGAGCAGCACCGAGAGGCTTGAGCTGGGTTTTCACAGTTTGGCTTTGCTTGTTCCTGGCCATCAGAAGTGGTGTAGTGGTTAAGAGTGGTGGCCTCTAATCTGCAGAACTGGGTTTGATTTCCCACTCTTTCTCATTCATTCATTCATTCATTCATTCATTCATTCATTCATTCATTCATTCATTCATTCATTCATTTATAGGCCGCCTCACCCCCGAAGGGCTTGTGGCGGCTCACAATATGACTGTTCTCTAAGACAGCAAATCAATACAGCACCAAACTTAAACCCATTAAAACTCAAGCAGCAGTTACTAACAATAAATAACAGAAGTTGTTTAAAAACAGAAGTGGTTTAAAAACAGGCGCCTGGTCTAAAGGCCAAAAGGGGGGAGGGAGTAGGCAGAGCCCAAGATGGAATCAGGGCCCAACCAAGATGGAAAAACAGGCAGCCTCAGTCTCAGTGGGGGGCGATAGGACCACAGCCAGCCCCCCCCCCCCAAAGACCCGGTGGAACAGCTCCATCTTGCAGGCCCTGTGGAACTCACCAAGGTCCCGCAGGGCCCGGACAGCTGGAGGTAGAGCATTCCACCAGGCAGGGGCCAGAGCCATAAAGGCCCCGGCCCCGGGTCGAGGCCAGCCACATCGTTGCAGGGCCAGGGGTCTCCAGCAGCTCTGCCGCCGCTGAACGCAGCGGCCTATGTGGGACATAAGGGTGATGAGGTCCCGTAGGTATGAGGCCCCATGCCGCGTAAAGCCTTAAAGGTCAGTACCAATACCTTGAAAACGATCCGGAACTCCACCGTGAGTTGTGCAGGCGCGGCTGGAAACATTGGTGCGATGGGTGACCCAACCAGGGGTAGGGAACCTTTTTTTTACCACTCAAAGAGCCATTTAAATCTGGCCATGGGAAAAGAAAACACTTGGAGCCGCAAATAATTTTTGACATTTAAAATAAAGATAACACTGTATATATTGGGTTTTTTAAATCTTTTACTCCGCTCATTCTGAGAAGCGCATGGATGCGTCCGCCCTGCTGCCTGCAGGGCGGGCAAGGATGGGGCCAGCGGCTCGGCCTTTAGCCTCGTCGCCGGAAAGCGCCTCGGCTTCCGCCACCTGCAGGCGGCGGGCGCGAAGAGGTAAAGGCGAGAGGGGAAGCCTGCGGCATTCTTCCGGCTGTGGGTAGTTGGTGCCGCCTGCCCTGATCGCTGCGGTGCGCGCAAAGATGGGGCCAGCCGCCTCGCCTTCCGCGGGAGCCATAGTGCAAGGGCAGGAGATTCCCCACATGCGGCTCGGAAACAAGGTTCCCTACCCCTGATCTAAATAATCACCACCTGTCAGAAGCCAAGCTGCCGCATTCTGGACCAGTTTCAGCTTCCGGATCAGTCGCAAGGGAAGGCCCGCGTAGAGCGAGTTGCAGTAATCCAACCTCGGGGTGACTGTCGCATGGATCTTCCCTGCGAGTGGCAGACTCTTATCTGGTGAACTGGGTTTGTTTCCCCACTCCTCCACATGAAGCCTGCTGGGTGGCCTTTTACTGCATGCCATCCGTGGTTGACCTTTTGGGGATGCTGGTCCACCATGACTTATCTCCTGACTGACAGCTGACCACAAGCTTTATTGCAGTGGTGGCAAACCTATGGCACTCTAGATGTTCGTAAACTACAATTCCCATCAGCCTCTGCCAGCATGGCCAATGGCAGGGGCTGATGGGAATTGTAGCCCAGGAGTGCCATCTGGAGTGCCATAAGTTCGCCACCACGGCTCTATTGCATCTGGCCCGCCTCCCTTCTGAAGAAGAAGAAGAAGAAGAAGAAGAAGAAGAAGAAGAAGAAGAAGAAGAAGAAGAAGAAGAAGAAGAAGAAGAGGAGGAGGAGGAGGAGAGAGAGAGAGAGAGTTTGGATTTATATCACGCCTGCTCCTGCAGGAGACTCAAAGGGGCTGACAATCTCCTTGCCCTTCCCCCCTCCTGGCAAATAAATTGATACCCTGTGGAGGTGGGTGGGGCTGGGAGCAGAGCTCCGAGAAGCTGGGTGGACTAGCCTAAGGTCAAATTTTAGCCAAGCTGGCGTGAGTGCTGAAACTTTAATCAGGGGTAAGGGAACCTGCGGCTCTCCAGATGTTCGGGAACTGGTCCCATCAGCCCCTACCAGCCGTGGTGGCCATGCTGACCAGGCTTTGATGGGGTGGATTCCTGGTATCTGGGCCCACCCTGGGCTAATCTGAATTCCCCAGAGAAGCCTCCACAGCTCAGGCGGCAGAGCTGGGAATCAAACCCGGTTCCTCCAGATTAGATACACGAGCTCTTAACCTCCTACGCCACTGCTGCTCCTTAAACCTATCATTGATCCCTGTCAAGATGCGTACCACCACTAAGTCACTGGCCTTTGTGAAAATCACACACACACCCGGGTCAAGTTCAGATGTGTTGGGGTTGACCAGCTGCCATTTTGGGAAATTTATGTTTTACAACTGCTGCTCTTCAATAAACGTTTGAGAATATTCCCCCTGCAGACATGAGCTAGTCCAACAGACATTCCATCACCACATGTTGAACTCTCAGGAAGTACAAATCTAGCCAGGGCCCGGCCCACCCACGGTACTTGTAAACTGCAGGAGAGGTGAGGGAAAGGGACAGGAAAAGCTGCCCAGGCAGAGATGAAAGCCCACCTCTCTGTTTGTTTCCCTCATGACTGGAACAACTTCAGACACGATCAGCCTGACGCTACAGAGTTCAGGGCCCCGTGGCGCAGAGTAGGAAGCTGCAGTGCTGAAGCTGAAGCTCTGCTCACAACCTGGGTTCAATCCCAAGGGAAGTCAGTTTCAGGGGACCGGCTCAAGACTGACTCAGCCTTCCATCCTTCCAAAGTCGGTAAAATGAATACCCAGTGCAGACGACTGGGGAAGGCAGTGTTAAACCACCCCATAAACCTAGTCTGTCTAGGAATTGTTACATCTCTGTCAAATTGACATACCACATCAGTAAGGTTGCCAAACTCCAGGCGGTGGCTGGAGATGTCCCAGGAGTAGCCCTGCTCTCCAGGTGACAAACACCGGTTCCCTTGGAGAAAATGGTCATTTTGTAAGGGAGACTCTATGGCACAGGTGTCAAACTCGCAGCCCTCCAGATGTTATGGACTACAATTCCCATCATGATGGGAACTGTAGTCCATAACATCTGGAGGGCTGCGAATTTGACACCTATGCTCTATGGTATTATACCCTGCTGAGCGACACCCCGTCCCCAAGCCACTCTCCCCACAGGCTCCAACCCCAAATATCCAGGCATTTCCCACGCGAATGTTGGCAACTCTGCACACCATCGATGGTTAGGAGTGTTGGACTAGGATCAGAGAATCCAAAGTTTAAATCCCCATACACCTATGAAGTTAATTAATCAATGAAAACATTTATCTCTTGCCTTTCCTTGTGGTTCAAAGCAGATGACTGTGTCGCCTCAGGCCAGCCACACTCACTCAGACCTACCTTACAGGGTTGTTGTGAGACGAAAGGTATATCCATGTGAGCTACCCTAAGCTCCTCGGAGAAAGAGATGCATAAAAATTAAATAGCTAGACAAATGCAGGTTAGATTTTTAAATGACAGTCTAAAAGGATAAATGGCCCTTGAATAAGCAAATAGAGACTGGTATGTGACCTTTGACCCAGAGTCCGCCAAGAGGGACTGGCCCCAGATTTATAGAGCTATAGATGCGAAAGCAAGGAGACAACTGAGAAAGCCAGCTTTTTTCCAGAGTCGTCCCTTGTCTTTAGCAAGAATAAAGTATTATTTTTTGCATTTGGAGGGGAAAAGTTGGTGTCTTATTTTCTGACAAAGCTATGGGAGTTAATTGGATGTTATTCACCTCCACGCCTAGAAAGGTTCACCTGCTGTTTCCATATGTTAAGCCTCTATTAAAATAAAGGGACGTGTTTTTTCTCCAGGCCTGTTGGCAACCCTAGGCAAACCTCTTGCGCTTTTTATAACCGCGTAACAGTTGTACGGCAGCCCAAAAACCAGGGGCAGAGCAAGGGGGAATTGTGCCCAGGGCACGCACATGCCCTGTGCCTCTGCTGCCACGGTGCCCGCTACGCGCAGCCAAACCAGCACCGCGGCTCTGCCTCGCCCCTACTGCAGCGCCGCCCGGGGCATCACGCCCCCTGTCCCATTGGCGCTACGCCACTGCCTGAAACTCCAGATGAAGCTTTGCTACTGGTGATGGTGAAACAAAAGAGAATGCTTCACCTGTTGGATGTCTATGTTCTTGGCAAAGAGATTCCGCGACATGAAGGGGAACTGCTAAAATAATTCCCACCTGCTACACTAATTCTCTAGGGCAGCCTCTGTTTTCCATGCCCTGTGCCCATATTGCCTTTTAGACTATTTGGACATGTTGGGGGAAGCTCCCTTAAGCATTGTACCCTAACCCCCTCTCCAGAGGTGGGATCCAGCAGGTTCTCACAGGTTCCCGAGAATAGGTTACTAATTATTTGTGTGTGCCAAGAGGGGGTTACTAATTGGTGATTTTACCATGGGATTTTTGCCTCCGTTACGCCCCTCCTCTCAGCAGTATGCTGCGCAGAACTTTTGAAGCTTCAGTCAGTCTGAGCAGGAGGCAGAACAGTATGCGCAGTAGAAGTTCGGTGCTCATAGCAGAAGCTTGCATTTCATTTCAAGACTACAATAGCTGCGCTATATGAGACATCTTTTGTTGTTCTACCCAGGAAGACTTTGCCCCTAAATTTATCTAGCCATGCCCCCGTCATGCCCTGCCCAGCCCCACTGGTGCTACGCCACAGTTTGAATCCCACCACCATGAGAACCTGTTACTGAAATTTTTGGATCCCACCACTGTCCCTCTCGTCCTAATAAATGTCTCTGAATATATCTGTGTTTTAGCACTTCTGTAATAAAAGAATAAACATTTTGGGAAGTTACAAACTGCAGGCCAATGAGAAATTTCAGGAACAGAGAAGCAAGAATGAGGCCCCTTCCGTACATGCGAAATAACGCATTTTCAATCCACTTTCAGTGCACTTTGCAACTGGATTTTACTATGCGGGATAGCAAAATCCACTTGCAAACAATTGTGAAAGTGGATTGAAAGTGTTTTACTCTGCCTGTGCAGAAGGGGCCTGAAAACCCCCCAGCTCCTAAAACCTTTCCTTCCAGAGTACTGTCAACCGACAGCGGTTTCAGCAGGCCAATAAGATTTCTGGGGTATAAGCAGTGGTGGGATCCAAAAATTTTAGTATCAGGTTCCCATGGTGGTGGGATTCAAATTGTGGCGTAGCGTCAGTGGGGCTGGGCGGGGCACGACGGGGGCGTGGCCGGGCATTACGGGGGCGGGGCATTCCTGGGCGGGGCTGTGGCAAGGACGCAGCCGCTGCGCCGGTCCTTGGGCGGGAAACAAATGCACGCAGGCGCAGGCTGCCATGCATGCCGGTGCACCTCCTGCTAGACTGCTTCAAGCTCTGCGCGCTACTGCTGAGAGGAGGGGCGTAACTAAGGCCAAAATCACGTGGCAAAATCCCCCATTAGTAACCCCCTCTCGGCACACACAAATAATTAGTAACCTACTCTCGGGAACCTGTGAGAACAAGCTGGATCCCACCTCTGGGTATAAGCTTTCGATATTCACAACTCTCTTTGTCAGACTAAAAGTCGGCCCAGCAGCCCCTGAACTCTTATATCCCAGTTGGAAGGTGGGTGGCAGAGGGTTTGTGAGGAAGGACTCCAGGGTGGGAGGGTGCCCTGCAAAATGCAGCCACCTTGACGAGAGCAGAGGAGAAATGCTTGGGGTGGGAAATTCAGAAGATTAGCATTTGTTGTGAGCTGAGAATCCTGCATTCCTATTCGGCCCTGGGGGGCACCACTGCGCTAAATCTGTGAATGAAGTCAAATCCAGCCATCTTGCTTTGTAATCTCCCCAGAGATTTAAGAGCTCAGGGGATCTCCATTCCTACATGTGTCTGACAAAGGGACTTTGACTCTCCGCCGCTTATGCTCAGGAAATCTTGTCAGTTTACTGATAGCAGAGGGAGTGATTTTTCACTTCTTGGCATGCAGAGAAATGCTATGTCCAAGAAGAAGGAAAAAGGAAGGGGGGAGGAAGATGCGGAGGAGAAGGGGGGAGGTTGGATTTATACTCCACCTTTCTCTCCTGTAAGGACACTCAAAGGGGCTTACAAACTCCTTTTCCTGCCTTTCCCCTCAACAGACACCTTGTGAGGTTGGTGGAGCTGACAGAGTTCTGAGAGAACTGTGTATTCGTCGTAGCGAAACTGTGGGTATGACGGGCTTTATTGCGGCTGGGGTTCAATAATGCACCAAATAATGGTGTTGATAAAGGCAGTGTGTAAAAATGAACGATAATTCTCATTCATTTGGGACTATAGTCCAGGGCGGAATCATACATTTTTCTTGACCCGGGTTCACCCAGAAGGCTTCATGTGGAGGAGCGGGGAAAGAAACCCAGTCCACCAGATAAGAGTCCTCCATGTTTAAGAAACTCATGGAGATTCGAGGGTGGAGCTTGGGGAGGGTGGGGCACAATGTCATAGAGCCCACCCTCCAAAGTCAGCGTGGACAGCCAGCGTGATGTAGTGGTTAAGAGCAGGTGGATTCTAATCTGGAGAACCAGGTTTGATTCCCCACTCCTCCAGCTGAGTGGCAGAGGCTTATCTGGTGAACCAGATGTGTTTTCACACTCCTACATTCCTGCTGGGTGACCTTTGGCTAGTCACAGTTCTCTCTGAACTCTCTCAGCCCCAACAACCCGACAAGGGGTCTGTTGTGGGGAAAGGAAGGGAAAGGGACTTGTAAGCCACCTTGAGTCTTCTTACAGGAGAGAAAGGTGGGGTATACATCCAAACTCCCCCTCCCCCTTCTTCTTCTTCTTCTTCTTCTTCTTCTTCTTCTTCTTCTTCTTCTTCTTCTTCTTCTTCTTCTTCTTCTTCTTCTTCTTCTTCTTCTTCTTCTTCTTCTTCGCACAGCAGTAATCCCAGGGGATCCCCCGGTCGGATCTCCACGCTGGCATCCCTAGACAGCCCGAATAAAAGATATGACTCGAATGGCATTCTCAGCTTTTAGCGCAAGAACCGCCTCTGTGAAAACGTTGCTCTCCTGCCCCAGAGAGCTGAACCGAGAAAAGCTCTGAGCCCGGCGTTTATTACGACGCTCGGCAAAGAGGCCTCCTGATATACTGCTGGTACTCGGGGGGCACGGGTTGAACACTCTGCTTTCTTCTCCTCGCCTTCCCGGAAGCAACTGCGCTTCTTCCAGGAATAGCAAGACTGTGGTAAAATTCCCAGAAGTGCTGGTGCTGATCCTGAAGAAGAAACTGAAAATAAATCTTCACCAAGAGGAATAACACCAGTCGAACAGATTCAGCTGCGACAGATGTGTGTGGGGGAGGCTACTCGCCCAGATCCTAAACAGGCCCACAGACAGATGTTTGTACTGGGGGAGAAGGGCCTTTGGAAGCGTCAGAAAGGGAAGGCAAATTCTCTACGTAATTCAGGCTCCTACATTTCATTGAAAGTCACTCCATTGGCGTAACTGTGTGATCACGTTGTAATTGTCGCTTGCGTACTCGGTGATCCTCAAGGCAAGGGGGGGGGGATGTTCCCGTGGCCAGCACTGCCTGGGCGTGAACGTGGCAGGAGGTTTTCACATGCCCGTCACCCTCCCAGCCATGCAAAAAGCTGCTGGGTATGTGAGTGTGTGTGTGTGTGTAGCGGGATGTATATATCAAGTGCCAAAGGCTACTTGGATAGTAACCTGTGCTGGATTGGAAGTACATCCAAGTTCTCTAATGATTAACCAGCCAGCGCTGCTTCAATGAAACGGATGTCCTTCTCCCCTGCAAATAGGCCATTTGCACTCACAGATCTGACGGCCTGGTTCCCCCGCGACCGTCGCTTAGCAGGATAAAGCTACCTGCGCAGTACTGACGAGCTTGAGGACCTGTGGATCAGGCCGGCAGCGTCCCATTAGAAACTCTGGTCTTATGGCACAGCCTTTGGCCCAGAGAGCAGGCATTGGACGCAACAAAACATTTGTTTGATTCATTTGGATCCGACTGTCCTTCCTGCTGGCTGGCAATACGGTTCTCCAGTTGCCGTCAAGTCTACCAGCAAGGAGCCCCCCAGAAGCCTCCAAGCGGAGGACCGAACGCTTCTTGGAAGGACTGATTTTATTGCACTCGGCGGCAAGCTTCCATAGCTGAGCAGAACTCTGCAGCAGTGGCGTAGCAGTAGGAGCAGCAGTGGCGTAGTGGCTAAGAGCAGGGGCACTCTGATCTGGAGGAACCGGGTTTGACTCCCAGCTCTGCCGCCTGAGCTGTGGAGGCTTCTCTGGGGAATTCAGATTAGCCTGTACACTCCCACACACGCCAGCTGGGTGACCTTGGGCTAGTCACAGCTTCTCGGAGCTCTCTCAGCCCCACCTACCTCACAGGGTGTTTGTTGTGAGGGGGAAGGGCAAGGAGATTGTCAGCCCTTTTGAGTCTCCTGCAGGAGAGGAAGGGGGGATATAAATCCAAACTCTTCTTCTTCTTCTTCTCTCCCATCCCCCAACCGGTTTTCAAAAGTTCACTGCCCCTGCTCATGGGGTTTTCATTGAGTCATCCTGGCTAATAGCTTTGGGCTGACCTTTCCTCCATCAGTATGTCCTCAAAGAATTTTGGGTGTCTGCAAAACACCATTTGAAAAACAGATAAAACGAGACGCTCATCAACTGAAGGCTATGATAAGGATCAGGCTAGTCCTTAGACCTTCCAGGGTCTCCGCCAGCACTAGGATTTGAACTGCAATCCAATTCAAGCCATTTTCCCACTCTTGCCTTCTTCAGGGAGCATCTTTTTTAGTTTGAAGGATTTTCAAAAAATCAGGCACCTGTGTTTGTGTGTCCGGTCGAGTCACGCCTGATTAATTTAGGGCCCTCTCACAGGGTTTTTGAGGCAGGAGATGTTCAGAGATAGTTTTCTATCACCTGCCTCGATGGGCTGAAATAGAGAGCCAGCGTGGTGTAGTGGTTAAGAGCATGCGCACTCTCATCTGGAGAACCGGGTTTGATTCCCCGCTCTGCCACTTGAGTTGTAAAGGTTTATCTGAGGAACCAGATTAGCTTGTGCACGCCAACACATGCCAGCTTGGGCTAGTCACAGTTCTTTGGAGCTCTCTCAGCCCCACTCTCAGCCAATTGGCCATGCTGGCAGGGGCTGATGGGAATTGTAGTCCATAACATCTGGAGTGCCAAAGGTTCGCCACCACTGACCTATAGCATAGGTGTCAAACTCACGGTCCTCCAGATGTTATGGACTATAGTTCATTATGCTGGCAGGGGATGATGGGAACTGTAGTCCATAACATCTGGACGGCTGTGAGTTTGACACCTATGACCTATAGGGACATGGGGTCACCCATGTCCCCAGGTGCACACCTTTTCGTCATGTGGGGGGCACTGTTGCCTGGCCAATGCCCAACGGCTCACACACACCCTGTGCCGGGGTACCACTTGGTGGTGCCCAAGGCCGGGCCCAGCCACATGACCAGGAGCCGGCCTGCTGCCATGGCGCCCGTTTGAGCCACCTCCTCACCACCCCAGGCCCTGGGCTCCTACCATCCCCAGGGCCTGGGGAGGGCAAATGCCAGCCTGCAGGGAGGCAGTGACCAGAGCTCGGGGTGTGTGGTCCTGCCCCCGAGCCCCACTCCCTGGCCTCCATGCAGGCTGACTTTTGCCCTCCCCAGGCCCTGGGGATGGCAGGAGCCAGACTGCAGGGGGGTGGGGGCAGAGGTGGGATCCAACCAGTTCTCACCACTTCTCTAGAAGTGGTTACTAATTTTTTCTGAGTGCCGAGAAGGGGTTACTAAAGCATAAGAACATAAGAACAAGCCAGCTGGATCAGACCAGAGTCCATCTAGTCCACCTCTCTGCTACTCGCAGTGGCCCACCAGGTGCCTTTGGGAGCTCACGTGCAGGAGGTGAAAGCAATGGCCTTCTGCGGCTGTTGCTCCCGAGCACCTGGACTGTTAAGACATTTGCAACCTCAGATCAAAGAGGATCAAGATTGGTAGCCATGAATCGACTTCTCCTCCATAAATCTGTCCAAGCCCCTTTTAAAGCTATCCAGGTTAGTGGCCATCACCACCTCCTGTGGCAGCTTATTCCAGACACCAATCACACGTTGCGTGAAGAAGTGTTTCCTTTTATTAGTCCTAATTCTTCCCCCCAGCATTTTCACTGTATGCCCCATAAGCAACCTCCCTGCCCAATAGGGACTGGAGGTGTGTGTGTGCGGCGGCGCCACTGTTTGAATCCCACCACCATCGGAACCTGTTATTAAAATGTTTGGATCCCACCACTGAGTGGGGGGCTCGGTGTCCCCAAGCCACGCCCCCAAGTGCAGGGGGGGCAGGGGCTGCCCAGAGAAGGTGTTTTCCCCGGGCCCCATTTCCCGCAGATAACCTCTGAACTGACTTCCGTCGGGATCGAACTCAGGTTGTGAGCAGAACTTTGACTGCAATACTGCAGCTTGCCTCTCAAAAAGGCCAAAGTAGAAAGGCAGGTGGGGCGAGGCTGGTTCCAGTTTTGGGGAATTCTGAGCAGACTGTGTCCGGGAGTCCCTATCTGCACGCCAAAAGCCCCTATAGCTCTCTTCCCTTGAAGTGGAAATCTAGGTGATTCCCGTCCTTTCCCCACCCCCCACGTACGAAGTATTCCCAAGAAACCCAACAACCTGTTTCTTACAAAACATGCAAAACTTTTCGACAGAACTACACCGGAAGGAAGTACCCTGGACAACATAACTGTGATTCAGGCACCGTGTAAAAGGGAAGTTGGAGGAACTTGAAGGGGGGGCGGGGGCAGAGGCGGGAATGGAAACAAACCTCAAGGGTTTTCCTGAGAATAGGTTTGACCTTGGGTCCAAGTGACTGCCTGCCAGCGTGTGGGAGCAACACACTGAGCGCGTGAGAGCGAGAGAGGCTCACGAGGAAGTGACCGACCACAACATAAACCTTCCATCCAGCCAGCTGAAGAAGAGGCAGATAAAGGAAGGGACTTGAAAATGGGCGTTTCTCGAAGAGGAGCCCTGGGTTGGGGATTCTTTGATTTTGCAGGAAAAATGTTCATTAAGAAAACCCTGCTTGTCGGACCGGTTTGTTGCGGTCTATCGAATTCATTAAAATAAACTCATCGAGTGTTGCCCCAGCAGCGGGCAACACCCACACGTGACCAAGTGGCATGCTGACAGAGGTGGGATCCAGCAGGTTCTCACAGGTTCCTGAGAGTAGGTTACTAATTATTTGTGTGTGCTGAGAGGGGGTTTCTAATTGGTGATTTTGCCACGTGATTTTTGCGCCCCTCCTCTCAGCAGTAGCGCGCAGAACTTGAAGCAGTCTAGCAGGAGGTGCACCGGCACGTGTGGCAGCCTGCGCCTGCGTGCATTCGTTTCCCGCTCAAGGACCGGCGCAGCGGCTGCGTCCTTGCCACAGCTCCGCCCAGGAATGCCCCGCCCCCAGAATGCCCGCCCCCGCCCCGTCGTGCCCCACCCAGCCCCATTGGTGCTACGCCACAGTTTGAATCCCACCACCATGGGAACCTGTTACTAAAATTTTTGGATCCCACCACTGGGCATGCGCCTGGGGACGTATGATACCTCATGTTCCCCTGCCCTTGCCTCTTCCAGTCCCTTTTAAACAACTAGGCCGTGTTCAAGGCCTGTTGCAAGAACTTGGGGTTGTGAAGATCCCAGAGGAGACCACAGCAGGGAACGCCAGCCCGTCGCGTTCGAACGAGGCGTAATTGCCGAACAGGTTTATCCAAATCTTATTAAAAGCGAATAAATTGTACTAGCTGTTGCTTTTTTGGCACACGATCGGCGGCACAGCTCCGTCTGTGAGTCACCCGCGCCTCTTGCTCATTTCGCTTCCCAACACCTCAGGATAGCTGCCTTCGCCCTCTCTCCCAGCGGCAGGACTTCTCTGGCTCCAAGTGCTCAATTACAGAAAATTACTCAGAAATTAAAGAGCAGACGGTCTTCCAAAGTTTTGTGTTTACCAACAACCTGATCCCCGAAACCGGGAGCACGGCAGAGGGTGGGGGCTCGCCGGGTGGAGGATCCGGCACTCACACCACCTAAGGCGCTACCAGATCTGGCACGCAGCTTGCGGAGGGAAGGTTTTTGGAAAATTAAAAGTCGTATTTCATAGCCAGCATTTTCCTGGAGGCACCGCACGGGTCGGGTCAAACTGGTTTGGCCAGAACAGATAAATCCACGTAAGATTGGCCAGTGAATCCCAGTAAGCCGTGATACCCTGTAAGCCATGATAGCTGAATGGAGCCTCCATGTCCAGGAGCCATCTACCTTAGGTGGGGAGAAAAATAGGGCCTATATTACTTGCATGCTCTGTTTTGCTTGCAAACAGCCCAAGGCATCTGGCAGTGTTCCCTTACAATGAGAACACTACAGATTGGATCCGATCCAGTGGCGTGGCGGGGTTGAACGGATAAAATCCTTCAACGCAAATGGGAGTCGCTTTGAAGATATGCATCCCTCCAGCCTGATCGTTACTAAAATGCAATTAAATTGATTTATTTAGATTCCACTCTTACCTGATATTTAGGTCTCAACAGTTGCACTCTGACATTTCGGATTAATCACAATTCTCTGTTACAGGCAAACGAGTCTAACAACGTCCCAGGGGGCTTTTAAAAAATAAAATAAAGGAAGTTGCAATTTTGCACAGAGAAGAAGCGGAGAATGCGTGCATTCAACAGCTCTCTGTTTCCAGAAGCATGTGCCCATCTGGTGCTGGAAAGTGCTCTCAAGTCCTACTTCCTTCAACATCCTGCAGGGCAGGGGTGCCAAACATGTGGCCCAGGGGTTGAATTCAGCCCTTGAGAGGTCTTTTCAGGCCCACGAGCCAGCTGAGGCAATCCCCGCCTTGGCCCCAATCTATCCTGGCGAGCCCGCTGCTGTTCTATCCTGGCAAACTGAGCCAGCACGGTGCAGTGGTTAAGAGCAGGTGCACTCTAATCTGGAGAACCGGGTTTAATTCCCCGCTCTGCCACTTGAGCTGTGGAGGCTTATCTGGTGAACCAGATTAGCTTGTGTACCCCAACACACGCCAGCTGGGTAACCTTGGGCTAGTCACAGTTCTTTGGAGCTCTCTCAGCCTTACTCACCTGACCGGGTGTTTGTTGTTTGGTGGGGGGTAAGGGAAAGGAGATTGCAAGCCCCTCGGAGTAGCCATATGCACAATCTGCCCTGGCCTGAACAAGTCACATTTCTATCGTGTCCAGCCCTCGTAACAAATGAGTTTAACAACAACAAAGAACCTTTATTGGCATAACAACATTATATACACAGATCCACTTAACCAAGTAGAGGGAAGCCAAAATAAATGTACAGGTAGAGAGGCTGATGTTCAGGATTTGCTCCTAAAGCGCTGTTTTATATACAAATCCAAAAATTTGGTGACTGCATCGTTTGCATCACTACTGGGGCTGTCCAACCGAAATGTAATCTTTTGCAAGTCAGATGCATACTCTTTTTTGAGTAGCAGAGGTGACAGGTATTTGACTCTGGGTACTGTGTAAAGTGGACAATAAAGTAAAATATGGTCTATAGAGTCAACACAATTCCTGTTGCATATGCATAGCCTTTGGCGGTAAGGGGTTTTAGTGAATCTCCCTGTTGATACGGCTGATGGAAGGGCATTGCAACGGGCCAACATCATTGCTCTACGGAGCCTGGGCACGGTTATCTGGTGCAGGTATTCAGCCCCCTTATTACCAATGTAGGTGATACCTAGAGCTAAAGGAGAACAAGTCCTGGAAGCCTTTTCGAGTAGGATCTGATGTTCCTGGTCAAACAGCCTTCTCCTCAGAAGTTGAAAAGTCTCTTTAGATGGTAGCATGGCCACATAATCCAAAGAATAGCCTAATTTGTTAATTTAACAAATGAGTTTGACACCCCTGCTGCAGTGGTGGGATTCAGCCGGTTCGCACCACTTCGGCAGAACCGGTTGTTAAAATGGTGCTTGTAAACAGCCAGTTGTTAAATTAGGCGTGCGTTACTCGGGAGTAAGCTTGGTGGTAGTCGGTGGCTTTGCTTTGAAGCAACGATGCAACTCTTCCAACGGGTGAATCATGACCCTAGGAGAAGCAAGCCCCATTGCCAGCAACCGAGCTTACTCTCAGGTAAAGGATCACACTTTAGTTCTTCGCATGAAAATCAGTGGGGTTTACAGTACTTAACAGGGTTACCTACACTGTTTCCCCAAAACTAGATCTTAGGTTTAATGCTAAAAATCAAGCCCAGCAGCCCAGGCCAGCCTAGATGTGTGGGGGAGGGCACTCTGTTTGTGCGTGCCCACAGAGAGGGCTCTGAGTGCCACCTCTGGTACCTGTGCCATAGGTTCGCTACCACTGCCCTAGGTACACCTCTAGCTGGTGGAAATGTGTTGTTTTTTTAAGTGGGTAGAGAAAGGGTTAATCGTCCACCCATCCCTCCTAGTTTTTTTCCAATTCAAAATGCTGCAGCCTCTCCCAGCTTTTTTTCATCAAAGAAATCTGCTGGGGCATCATTACACGCATCTGTGCACCGATGCTGGGCTTTCCCCCCCCCCGAAGGGCTGGCGGAGAGGCAGAGAACACCTGATGCCAAGGAACGGCGGAACATCGGCAGGTCTGGAACTGTTCGGATTCCCCGCGGGAACACTGCGCAAACTGCTCTAAGTGTTTTTAAGGGACAGCAGGACAGAACGAGTGGCAGGGGCTACATCAGAAGAAGAAGAAGAAGAAGAAGAAGAAGAAGAAGAAGAAGAAGAAGAAGAAGAAGAAGAAGAAGAAGAAGAAGAAGAAGAAGAAGAAGAAGAAGAAGAAGAAGAAGAAGAAGAAGAAGAAGAGTTTGAACTTATATCAGTGGTGGCGAACCTTTGGCACTCAGATGCTATGGACTACAATTCCCATCAGATGTTATGGACTACAATCCCATCAGCCAATTGGCCATGCTGGCAGGGGCTGATGGGAATTGTAGTCCTTAACAGCTGGAGTGCCAAAGGTTCACCACCATGGACTTATATTCCCCCTTTCTCTCCTGTGAGGAGACTCAAAGGGGCTTACAATTTTCTTTCCCTTCCCCCCACCCTCCCCAACAAACCCCCTGTGAGGTGGGTGGGGCTGAGAGGGCTCCAAAGAGCTGTGGCTAGCCCAAGGTCACCCAGCTGGTGTGTGTGGGAGTGCACAAGCTAATCTAGTTCACCAGATGAGCCTCCACAGCTCATCAAGCAGATGTGTTTCCGCACTCCTACATTCCTGCTTGGTGACCTTGGGTCAGCCCCAGTTCTCTCAGCCCCACCTACCTCGCAAGATGTCTGTTGTGGGGAGAGGAAGGGAAAGGAGCTTGTAAGCCACCTTGAGTCTCCTTACAGGAGAGAAAGGTGGGGTACAAATCCAAACACCTCCTCCTCTTCCTCCTCCTTCTGAAATGAGCAAACCAGTCCCTGAAAGAAAGAAAGAACCCTCACCTGTTTCCTTTCACTAAGTTTGCAACGTAAGGGCTGCGTTTTGTTTTTTTTAAACGCAAGTGCTGCATAATAAACCTCCCCTTATGAGCAATACTCATATTTGAACATCTGGGATTCATCACCTGTTGCTGACAGTTAAATCCCATAAAAAGTGGTGGCGAATGGCGGGGATGCAAGAAATCTCATTTAATGGGCTGCATAACAAAGGAAATCTACTCTCCCCTCCCCCGCCTTCGCCAGATGGACTGAAATATGGAAGAAGAAGTTTCTTGCCACAAGATTTCAGGAGAACTCTTCAAGGATGCCCTGACATGGAAACTCACCAGAGCCAACTGTGTACTGTTGTGTATTGTTGCTGAATTTGTGTATTGTTGAAGGCTTTCACGGCCGGAATCACTAGGGCCATGGTGGCGAACCTTTGGCCCTCCAGTTGTTAAGGACTACAATTCCCATCAGCCCCTGCCAGCATGGCCAATTGGCTGACGGGATTGTAGTCCATAACATCTGATGGGAATTAAGAACATAAGAACATAAGAACAAGCCAGCTGGATCAGACCAGAGTCCATCTAGTCCAGCTCTCTGCTACTCGCAGTGGCCCACCAGGTGCCTTTGGGAGCTCACCTGCAGGAGGTGAAAGCAATGGCAATTGTAGTCCATAACATCTGGAGTGCCAAAGGTTCGCCACCACTGCACTAGGGTGTTGTGGGTTTTCCGGGTTGTAGGGCCGTGTTCCAGTAGCATTTTCTTCTGACGCTTCACCTGCATCTGATGCAGGCGAAACGACAGGAGACAATGCTACTGGGACACGGCCATACAACCCGGAAAACATTTCCTCCTCTCCTGTCTCTCCCATGAGAATGTGAGAACAATGGGGAAAGACAGGAGAGTCATCAGCCTATAAGTTGGGCCATTAATCTAATGGGCTGAGGCATTAGCTTGATGGGCCAAGTTTAGGAGTTCCTGAAAAGGGGGAATGTGGCTGATAAGACAAATGACAATGCAATCAGGTGGTTGTTAGGAGAGACTGGTCAGAGGGAAGAAGAAGAAGAAGAACTGGGTCAACCCATTCTGGGCCAACCCATTCTGGGCATGGGGGTTACACGTGCATTCGACAGCTCTCTGTTTCCAGAAGCATGTGCCCATCGGGTGCTGGAAAGCGCGCTCAAGTCCTACTTCCTTCAACACCCTGCAGGGCAGGGGTGCCAAACATGTGACCCGGGGGTTGAATTCAGGCCCTTGAGAGGTCTTTTCAGGCCCACGAGCCAGCTGAGGCAACCCCCGCCTGGGCCCCAATCTATCCTGGCGAGCCCGCTGCTGTTCTATCCTGGCAAACTGAGCCAGCACGGTGCAGTGGTGAAGAGCAGGTGCACTCTGATCTGGAGAACCGGGTTTAATTCCCCGCTCTGCCACTTGAGCTGTGGAGGCTTATCTGGTGAACCAGGTTAGCTTGTGTACTCCAGCACATGCCAGCTGGGTGACCTTGGGCTAGTCACAGTTCTTTGGAGCTCTCTCAGCCCTACCCACCTGACCGGGTGTTTGTTGTTTGGTGGGGGGTAAGGGAAAGGAGATTGTAAGCCCCTCGGAGTAGCCATATGCACAATCTGCCCTGGCCTGAACAAGTCACATTTCTATCGTATCCAGCCCTCGTAACAAATGAGTTTGACACCCCTGCTGTAGGGTTTTCAGGCAAGAAATGAGCAGCCTCTGATCCAAATACTGACCAGGGCCAGGATCTTCCAAGATCCAAAGAGCTCTGGCTAGCTTGGGGCATCCAGGTCGGAATATGTGCCCATCTACAACCCTGCAAGCAGCAAGAAAAATAGCTGGTGGCAGGGGCATACTTCGCAGGGGGACATATGGAGTCAAATGTCCACGGGCTGCAGCCATTTAGTCATGCTTGGGGGCCCCCACGCCCCTCCTCCGCCCCCCCCCCCATTTTCCCCTCCTCCTTCCTCCTCGTGCAAAAAAAGCTGTTTGGTTGTGGTGGGGGAGGGCGGCCTCTCATGGGGGGGTACAATTCAGATTTTACACCAGGCTACATTTTCCCTAGGTACACCTCTAGCTGGTGGAAATGTGTTGTTGTTGTTGTTTTAAGTGGGTAGAGAAAGGGTTAATCGTCCACCCATCCCTCCTAGTTTTTTTCCAATTCAAAAAGCTGCAGCCTCTCCCAGCTTTTCTTCATCAAAGAAATCTGCTGGGGCATCATTACACGCATCTGTGCACCGATGCTGGGCTTTCCCCCCGAAGGGCTGGCGGAGAGGCAGAGAACACCTGATGCCAAGGAGCGGCGGAACATCGGCAGGTTTGGAACTGTTCGGATTCCCCGCGGGAACGCTGTGCAAACTGCTCTAAGTGTTTTTAAGGGACAGCAGGACAGAACGAGTGGCAGGGGCTACATCTGAAGAAGAAGAAGAAGACGACGACGACGAAGACGAAGAGTTTGAACTTATATCAGTGGTGGCGAACCTTTGGCACTCAGATGCTATGGACTACAATTCCCATCAGATGTTATGGACTACAATCCCATCAGCCAATTGGCCATGCTGGCAGGGGCTGATGGGAATTGTAGTCCTTAACATCTGGAGTGCCAAAGGTTCACCACCATGGACTTCTATCTCCCCTTTCTCTCCTGTGAGGAGACTCAAAGGGACTTAAAATCTCCTTGCCCTTCCCCCCACCCTCCCCAACAAACCCCCTGTGAGGTCGGTGGGGCTGAGAGAGTTCCAAAGAACTGTGACTAGCCCAAGGTCACCCAGCTGGTGTGTGTTGGAGTGCACAAACTAATCTGATTCTCCAGATAAGCCTCCACATCTCTTCAAGCAGATGTGTTTCCGCACTCCTACATTCCTGCTTGGTGACCTTGGGTCAGCCCCAGTTCTCTCAGCCCCACCTACCTCACAAGGTGTCTGTTGTGGGGAGAGGAAAGGAGCTTGTAAGCCACCTTGAGTCTCCTTACAGAAGAGAAAGGTGGGGTATAAATCCTAACTCCTCCTCCTCCTTCCTCTTCTGAAATGAGCAAGCCAGTCCCTGAAAGAAAGAAAAAACCCTCACCTGTTTCCTTTCTCTAAGTTTGCAACGTGGGGGCTGCGTTTTGTTTTTTAAATGCAAGTGCTGCATAATAAACTTCCCCTTATGAGCAATACTCATATTTGAACATCTGGGATTCATCACCTGTTGCTGACAGTTAAATCCCATAAAAAGTGGTGGCGAATGGCGGGGATGCAAGAAATCTCATTTAATGGGCTGCATAACAAAGGAAATCCACTCTCCCCTCCCCCGCCTTCGCCAGATGGACTGAAATATGGAAGAAATTTCTTGCCCCAAGATTTCAGGGCTCTTCAAGGATGTCCTGACATGGAAACTCACCAGAGCCAACTGTGTACTGTTGTGTATTGTTGTATTGTTTGTGTTGAATTTGTATACTGTCGAAGGCTTTCACGGCCGGAATCCCTAGGGTGTTGTGGGTTTTCCGGGTTGTATGGCCATGTTCCAGTAGCGTTTTCTTCTGACGCTTCGCCTGCATCTGATGCAGGCGAAGCGACAGGAGACAATGCTACTGGGACACGGCCATACAACCCGGAAAACCCACAACAACACCCTACCAACTCTGTTTTGTTTCTGCAAAGCTGCAGCCTTATGTTCTAGGTAAGGCAGGTTACTGGAGGAGTGTAGGAAACTGATTTGCTGCGTGCCTTTGCTTTGCAAAGATCTCTCTGATAGCCCCCAGGCATGTCTGCAGGTCATGAGACCCTGACCTTATTGCCTTCTGTTCCCTCCCTTTCAGGAATTAACTCTTGAACTCTTAACAGCCGCATTTTGCATACAGGTTTTTTTGGTGTGTGTGTGTGTGGGGGGGGGTCCTGGCTCCAGTTCTTCTGAGCAGCAGTGGCGTAGGGGGTTAAGAGCTCGTGTATCTCATCTGGAGGAACCGGGTTTGATTCTCCGCTCTGCCGCCTGAGCTGTGGAGGCTTCTCTGGGGAATTCAGATGAGCCTGGGCATTCCCACACACGCCAGCTGGGTGACCTTGGGCTAGTCACAGCTTCTCGGAGCTCTCTCAGCCCCACCTACCTCACAGGGTGTTTGTTGTGAGGGGGGAAGGGCAAGGAGATTGTCAGCCCCTTTGAGTCTCCTGCAGGAGAGAAAGGGGGGATATCAATCCAACTCTTCCTCCTCCTCCTCCTCCTCTTCCTCTTCTTCCTCTTCCTCTTCTTCTTTTTCTTCTTCTGGTGCCAAGAACTCCCAAGGATGGGTAAATAGTTCAGGCTCAGCCATAAAATTGATCCTTGTAAAAAAGAGAGAGAGAGAGAGAGAGAGAGAGAGAGAGAGAGCGCATTAGAGAGAGCATTAGAGAGAGCAGCGGACTCTGGAAAAGTGGGTTCGATTCCCCACTCTTCTGCATGAAGCCTGCCAGCTTAAAGAAGAGTTGGATTTATTTCTCCTGTAAGGAGACTCCAAGGGGCTTACAATCTCCTTTCCCTTCCCGCCTCACAACAAATTGTAGTCCATAACATCTGGAGTGCCAAAGGTTCGCCACCACGGCTATAGGTGATACGCCTCTGAGTCGGTTTCAGGTAGCCATTTCAACGTTGATTGAGCCTTCCATCTTTTCGAAGTCAATAAAATGAGTATCCACCTTGCAGGGGGTAAAGCGTACGTGCAGACCACTGGGAAAGGCAAACCACCCGATAACACACAGTCTGCCTGGTAAGCACTGTGATGTGGCGTCAGTCAATGGGTAATGATCTGGTACTTGACACCCCACCCTACCTAACCAGCTGTGCCCAGTCTTCCCAGTATCTGACCACACGCTTCAGTCCAAACAGCCCGTGCAAGCCTGACCCTTCTGTTCAGCCCTTAGGTAGTTTCGCTTTGACTCTGGAAAGCTCACACCCTGAAAATCTTGTTATAGTCTGCTCCACAGAAAGATGATAGTAGGGTTGTAAATTCCTCGGCCCCAGAACAAAGCATGCGGGACCTTTGCTGTTGTAAAATCCTCCGCCTGGGTCTTGTGCCTACCTAGCCCCGCCCCCTGCATCGGTTTTAAAGGTAAAAACACGCTTTGGCATAAATGCTCTTGTATCACAGTACCTTGGAGCAGCAGTGGCGTAGGAGGTTAAGAGCTCGTGTCTCTAATCTGGAGGAACCGGGTTTGATTCCCAGCTCTGCCGCCTGAGCTGTGGAGGCTTAGCTGGGGAATTCAGATTAGCCTGGGCACTCCCACACACACCAGCTGGGTGACCTTGGGCTAGTCACAGCTTCTGGGAGCTCTCTCAGCCCCACCTACCTCACAGGGTGTTTGTTGTGAGGGGGGAAGGGCAAGGAGATTGTCAGCCCCTTTGAGTCTGCTGCAGGAGAGAAAGGGGGGATAAAAATCCAAACTCTTCTTCTTCTTCTTCTTAGCTCCCCTTGCCAAAGGGCCTGGCCCCTGCACCCCCGGGGCGTTCTCCATTACAACCCACCAGACCAAACACCTTGTTTGTTTTGAACAAATGCAGGGCAGACGATTGCAAAAGAAAGAGAGCTGAACTTTAGGAGAAGAAACTTCAGCAATTTGCAATGGGAAGGGGGGATAGAGGGTTGCTCAGGAAATGATCTTTGGTGTGATAATGTAACCCTTAAATACGAATGGAGGGCGGAGTCTTTAGAGGCAGAAAGGTGCAGACTGTATGGAAAGGAAAGCCCGGCTGCCCGGCTGGGAGCCTGAAATTTAATTACAGGCTATTAACACCTTGTTTAAGGTAACTGTGATGTTTGTATGGGAACTAGTAAGGGAGGGAGACTTCTGTTCTGAATTAGAAACTTATTGTTTCAGGGCTGCGCTCGTTTGGCGGGAATCCCTCCCAAGACTTTCATCTTTCTCGAAGCCAGAATGCCAAGGACTCACCTGGAGCCTTCCTGGGTCATCTACAAGAAGAAAGAAACAGACTCAGGGCTGGCGAGCTACAAAAAGGGGCATAAGTGAACTGTTAAACTTGAATATGTTTATATGTCTATATAGATTGAAGTCTACAAAATTATGCATGGGGTAGAACATGTTGACAGAGAGAAATTTTTCTCTCTTTCTCACAATACTAGAACCAGGGGGCATTCATTGAAAATGCTGGGGGGAAGAATTAGGACTAATAAAAGGAAACACTTCTTCACGCAACGTGTGATTGGTGTTTGGAATATGCTGCCACAGGAGGTGGTGATGGCCACTAACCTGGATAGCTTTAAAAGGGGGTTGGACAGATTTATGGAGGAGAAGTCAATCTATGGCTACCAATCTTGATCCTCTTTGATCTGAGATTGCAAATGCCTTAGCAGACCAGGTGCTCGGGAGCAACAGCCGCAGAAGGCCATTGCTTTCACATCCTGCATGTGAGCTCCCAAAGGCACCTGGTGGGCCACTGCGAGAAGCAAAGAGCTGGACTAGATGGACTCTGGTCTGATCCAGCTGGCTTGTTCTTATGTTCTTATGGTCTTATGTTGTATTATTAAGTTCTATGCTGGTATATATTAAGTGAAAAGTAAAAAAAAAGAAAATTGGTTTGAAATTGTGTTGTCGAAGGCTTTCACGGCCGGATTCAACAGGTTCTGGCGGGTTTTCCGGAATGCGTGGCCGTGGTTTGGTGGATCTCGTTCACTGTTACACAGTGTGTAACAGACTTCCCTCTGTGATGCACCTCTGAAGATGCCAGCCACAGGTGCAGGCGAAACGTTCGGAACAAGTTCCACCAGACCACGTCCCGGAAAACCCACCAGAAGCAGTTTGAAATTGGTTTGCAAGATTCATGGCAAATGCTGCCTCACGGAGCCCACAAGCTGAGGTTACAATAACAGCGGGGTTGCAAGCTCACTCCGTCCCGTGTAAAACAGCGGAGATAGAGCCCGTCCAGGGTATTTTGTTGCTCTCAGCAAGGTAAGACATCACCTGTGCCCCCAGCTGGGTCCTTGCACTGACCTGCGGCAGTACGGGTCCAAGTAGCTGGGAGTGACCCAAACCCCTGCAATATGCCATTTACTTCGCTTGGGTTGCTTGGCCAGAGAACCAAGCTCGGGGAAGAGAGTTGCTTTCACAGCCAATGGCTGAATAATCTATGCAGATTTCCTCAGTGACCTAGAGATGCCAGCTTCCGATTGGTACCTAGAGACCTCTTGGAATTACAGTTGATCTGTAGAATCATAGAGCTGGAAGAGGCCCCAAGCAAGGGCCATCAAGTCCAACCCCCCTGCCATGCAGGAACACACAATCAAAGCACCCCTGTCAGATGGCCATCCAGCCTCTCTTTAGAAACCTCCAAAGGAGGAGACTCCACCACACTCCATTCCACAGTGCATTCCACTGTCGAACAGCCCTGATTGTCAGGACGTTTTTCCTGATGTTTAGGTGGAATCTCTTTCCCTTCACATTGAACCCACCTTTTCCCTTCACCTTGAACTTTCCCTTCACCTTGAACCCACCTTTTCCCTTCACCTTGAACCCATGACTGGTCCTAGTCTCTGGAGCAGCAGAAAACAAGCTTGCTCCCTCACCAACATGACATCCCTTCAAATATCTAAACAGGGCTATCACCAAACTAAACATCCCCAGCTCCCTAAGTCTCTCCTCGTAGGGCACGGATTCCAGACCTTTGACCATTTTGGTTGCCCTCCTCTGGACCCGTTCCAGCTTGTCATTATGCTTCTTGAATCGCAGTGCCCAGAACTGTACACAATATTCCAGGTGAAATCTAACTAAGGCAGAATCGAAGAAAGAGATCATTTCCTTTAGGGCAAGGGTGTCCAACTCTGGCGCCCCAGATGTTCATGGACTACCATTCCCATCAGCCCCTGCCAGCGTGGCCAATTGATGATGGGAATTGCAGTCCACGAACATCTGAAGCGCCAGAGTTGGACACCCCTGTCCTAAACTGTTATCAAGTCAAGCCCGTGTTATCTCGAAAGAGGCAGTTGTGTAAATTTTAAAAAGCCCTCGGCCTTGTTGTGTGGAGGTCAACTGGTACCATTCTGTAAGGCTGGACTTTTATTTGTAAGGGGCTCAGCTTTCTTCCTGTTCTGGGTCTCTCTTTTTCTGGATTTCAGGCATTTCTTCACGACCAAAATGAGACCCACAGGGCTTACGCCTGCCAGGAAGTTTAGGACTACAGTGGCGTAGGAGGTTAAGAGCTCGTGTATCTAATCTGGAGGAACCGGGTTTGATTCCCAGCTCTGCCGCCTGAGCTGTGGAGGCTTCTCTGGGGAATTCAGATTAGCCTGTGCACTCCCACACACGCCAGCTGGGTGACCTTGGGCTAGTCACAGCTTCTCGGAGCTCTCACAGCCCCACCTACCTCACAGGGTGTTTGTTGTGAGGGGGGAAGGGAAAGGAGATTGTAAGCCCCTTTGAGTCTCCTACAGGAGAGAAAGGGGGGGATATAAATCCAAACTCCTCCTCCTCCTCCTCCTCCTCCTCCTCCTCCTCCTCCTTCTTCTTCTTCTTCTAAGGCCTATTTTACTTGGGATTTAATTCCATTGAACACAGCAGGGTTTCCTTCCGAGAGAAAATCTGTAGGAATGGGCTATACGGGAGTAATAGGAGAAGGCATTGAAATAGCAGCCATTTGCAGGGGAAAGCTGATGGTCACAAGAGGTGCCTAAGATAGGGTTGCCAGCCTCCTGGTGTGGCCTGGAGATCTCCCGCTTTTACGTTTAATCTTCAGACAAAATAAACCATTTCCCTGGAGAAAATAGCTGCTTTAGAGGGTGGAACAGGGACGGTATAACGTTGGCTGGCTCCTGCCTGGTGGAATGCTCTCCCTCCAGCTGTCCGGGCCCTGCGGGACCTTAATGAGTTTCGCAGGGCCTGTAAGACCGAGCTATTCCGCCGGGCTTCTGGGGAGACCAGCCGCTGACGCCCCCTCCCCTCCTCTTCTCCCCCCTCCTATTTAACAACTGGGGGCCTTACTGTTCCCTCCCAGGGAAGTTGAAATATTGGACGCCATCTATTGTTACTGTTGCTGCTGTTATTGATATATTTTATGATTGGACGCTGTATTTTAATGTACACCATCGCCACTGTATGATGTGTGCTTTTATTCTGTTGTAAACCGCCGAGCCCTCTGCGGGAGGGCGGTGTATAAGTTCAATAATAAATAAATTAAATAAATAAATAAATTGGACCACCATGTTGAGGGGAAGGGGGCTGTCAGCGGGTCACAGCTCACCCACCCTGGGGGGAAGGGGAGGGAGGGGAGAGGGGAGACCTCTTCAAGCCCCACACCTCAAATCTCCACATATTTCCCAACCCAGGGCAAGCCAACCACAGCCTCAGGGCACTATCATAACTAGGTTTGCTCTCTTGAGGACTGGAAATTCCTAGGCATTTCGGGGTGGCGATTAAGAAGGATGGGGCTTGGGGAGGGGCTTCCACAGATCCCACCTGGCCACTGACAGGGGACGAGGGGACAAAGTTGCCCAATCCAGATTGGGAAGCTCCTGGAAATCTGGGGACTGATTCTGGGCAGGTCAGGTACCTTTGGCTCCTTCCGCACATGCAGAATAAGGCACTTTCAAACTGCTTTCAATGCTCTTTGAAGCTGTGCGGAATAGCAAAATCCACTTGCAAACAGTTGTGAAAGTGGTTTGAAAATGCATTATTCTGCGTGTGTGGAAGGGGCCTCGGAGAGTTATAAAGCCACAGAGCCCACCCTCCAAAGCAACCATTTTCTCCAGGGGAACCTGATCTCTGTGCTCTGGAGAAGAGCTGCAATTCTGGTGGATCCCCAGATCCAGGCTGGAGGTTGGCATCTTTATGACCAAGGAGAAACCCGGGTGTTGGAGGGGGGGGGAAAAACATTTTTGATCAGAGAAATGGGATAGATGAAAAATTCCACTCCCCCAGTTCTACTGCCTTGGTCAGGATCGACTCTCGGCTGAAGCTGGTGTTGGAAGTCCCCAGTTCAATGGTGGGATTCAGCCGGTTCGCACCGCTTCGGGAGAACCGGTTGTTCAAATGGTGCTTGTAAACAACCAGTTGTTAAATTATTTGACTTCCCAACAACCAGATTCAGCTGTTAAATTATTTTCACAGGTGGCACAAGGTGCCAGCAGGGGATGATGGGAACTGTAGTCCATAACATCTGGAGGGCCGCGAGTTTGACACCTATGCTGAATCCCACCCCTGCGAGCCCAGTTCCAAGGACCAAAACTCTGCCTCTGGGCCTTTTTTTTGACTTTGTAGAACGAAGATGACCAAATCGTACTGATGTTCCTATGCCAAAACCCGTTCCTATTCAGCACCGCAAACTCCAGGTAAAACGGCCTCTTCGTCTCCAACTGGACCCCAGACTTCTTCGGCCACACTTCTTCCCGGGACTTTAGGCCAAGGAAAACATGCATAACAGTCCGGGTGTGTGTGTGTGTGTGTGTGTAGGAACTCATTCGCGCACTTTCCTATCAAATGCCCCATTGTTGAATTTTGATTTTAGCTGTAATTAAAAAGCCATTTCTGTTGCGTTTGGTTCGATGGCCATTCTCCTGGTGGGAGCTGTTTGGGGTTTTTTTTCCCTCTCTCTCCGTTTTTTACAAGGGCCGCTTTCAGACAAATAGGTCTGGCAATTCCTATTACCTCACGAGAGACCCCCCAGAGCACCTTAGGAGAATTCTGAGCGTACGGAGTAATGAGGGTTTTTGTCCTTTCAACAGGGACCCCTCACAGGGCCTGGCTCCTTGCCAGTCACATCAATTACAAACCTTGAACTGGAGTCAGGGCATGGAAAGGGAGGCACTGGAATAATTACCATATTTCTGGGACACCCCCCCCCCCTGCCGCCCGCTAACCCACTCCCTCTGGCTTCACGAAGAAGAAGAAGAAGAAGAAGAAGAAGAAGAAGAAGAAGAAGAAGAAGAAGAAGAAGAAGAAGAAGAAGAGGAGGAGGAGGAGGAGGAGGAGGAGTTTGGATTTATATCCCCCCTTTCTCTCCTGCAGGAGACTCAAAGGGGCTGACAATCTCCTTGCCCTTCCCCCCTCACAACAAACACCCTGTGAGGTAGGTTCGGCTGAGAGAGCTCTGAGAAGCTGTGACCAGCCCAAGATCACCCAGCTGGCGTGTGTGGGAGTGTGCAGGCTAATCTGAATTCCCCAGATAAGCCTCCACAGCTCAGGTGGCAGAGCTGGGAATCAAACCCGGTTCCTCCAGATTAGATACACGAGCTCTTAACCTCCTACGCCACTGCTGCTCCTCTTTCTACAGAGAAAGAAGCCTCTTTCTCTGTAAGGCCAGCTCAAGAGACAGACACCGGCATGAAAGGCGCTAAATAAATTATCTTTGGCAAGGCCTGGCGTTTTCCTCCTCATGTTTAAAAGAATTTGGACTTATGCCCGTGCACAATTTTGGACTTATCATTGAATACGTACAGAATACTTACCTGGGTGGATTCATCTAAAATGTGGATGAACTGGATATATTTATGTATATACATGTTTTCGCATTGATTGAATACTTACCTTAAGGATGTTGAACTGATGGGAGAGTATGAACTAAATACTTACCTGAATTAATACGGATGACCCTGAATCTATTTGTTACAGTTGTTAAAAATAAGTCGAACTGACCTGTTGGATGTAGCCGACAAGAAGTGATTGTATTTATAAGTGTATTTACAAGTGATTGTATTTAGAAGTGATTTGTATTTAGAAGTGATTGTATACCGCCCAGAGCCCTTTGGGGATTGGGTGGTATACAAGCCTAATAAACAAACAAACAAACAAACAAACAAATAAATATGAACAATGATATAAATTCATGTATATAGATATACGCATTTGAAATATTAGTTATAGCCAGAGTGCAACAGTAGTGGTAGTTCTATTATTATTAATACTTACTTTTGCACCCCCTTTTCTTATGTAAGGCCTGGCATTTAACATGTCCGTCCTTGAGCACCTCGGCTGGGAGTGCCAACCTCCAGGGGGCGGCTGGAGATTTCCTGGAGTTATAACCGGTCTCCAGACAACAGAGATCTGTTCGCCTGGAGAGAATGGCTGCTTCGGAGGTTGGATTGTATGGCATTATTCCCTGCTGCGGCTCTTCCCCTTCCCAAACTCTGGAGGAAACCATTTTCTTCCTGCCTCCAAACATTTTAAACGAATGGTGAGGGAAAGCCCAATATTGAACTTGCGGGAATGACCATTTGATTCGGAACAAGGTAGCTTCCTGTATTGTTGAAGACTTTCACTGCCGGAATCACTGGGGTGCCGTGTGGTTTCCGGGCTGTATGGCCGTGTCCTAGCTGCATTCTCTCCTGACGTTTCGCCTGCGTCTGTGGCTGGCATCTTCAGAGGATCTGTGGCTGGCATCTTCAGAGGATTCAGATCCTCTGAAGATGCCAGCCACAGATGCAGGCGAAACGTCAGGAGAGAATGCTGCTAGAACACGGCCATAAAGCCCGGAAACCACACAGCACCCAAGTAGCTTCCTGTGTTTGTGAAGGCTGAAAACGGAAAGGCTGGCTAAGGACAATGGAGACGGCGATCTGAATTATGTAACAGCTGGTATCCCAGGTGTGGTCGGCCACAGACCGTCCCACCTGCAACTGTTGTGTCCTTTAAAAGTGGCACACGTTGTCCATTCCAAAGATTGTTTCTCCCCACCCAGCCATGAGGTCTAGAAACTTATTCAGAGATTGAATTACACCCTAAGGGCCTTCAGGCTAGTCTCTTGCTGTGCTGGAGAGATGTGGTCCTGAAAAACCTGTTTGGCGAGGTGTAGGACAAAAGGAAAGATGCACGTGAACCCTGCAAAGGGAAGCCACTAGGTAGACTACTTTCAACTCTGTTTAAGCAACGACACACACACAACACTCCCTCTTTCTGGCAAACCCTTTGGCCCATCTTCCTTTGCATGGCCTCTCTTGTCTGGGCCAACATCATGAGAAAAGGGCCAGAAAGTTCCTTTCTTGGCCCACCCTTCCCCCCCCAGGCAGAAAGAGAGCCCTTTTGCTTGTCAGGAAAGGAGAAATAAGAAGAAAGGCCTTTCCCCACCCTTCTTGGGGAAACTCCCTTCACCATGCTTTCTGCCAGCCCCTCTTTTGCTAGTGGTGTTTCAGCAGAAACATGTAAACATGCTTTTTAAATATAGGAAAATCCTTATTCAGAAATTAATACAAGGTCCAGGAAAGTCGCTACAGCTGCTTTGACCAGAAGTCCAACTAAGGGATCTGCTACAATCCTTGAAACCAAAATTCCCATTCATACAAACATGTACAATGAACAGAAAACAATAAACGGGCTTTTGGGGGGGGGGCTCTACCGCCCCCCACTGAGGCTGCCTATCTTCCACCTTGGCTGGGCCTGATTCCATCTCGGCCCCTCCCTTTCCCCCTCCCTCTGTGGCCTTTGGATTGGGCGCCTGTTTTTTAACAACTTTTTTTGTTTTAATTTCTATTCATTTAAAGTAATTGCTGCTACTAGATTTTAATGGGGTTAAGTTATATTTTTGTATTTATTTGCTATCATTGTGAACAGCCATATTGTGAGCCGCCTCGAGCCCTTCAGGAGTGAGGCGGCCTATAAATCTAACAAATAAATAAAAATAAATAAAATAAACAATTTCTATGACCAAAAACCTGAAACATTTTTCTGGATCTACCTTCAGTAAAATAAAGGAGGAGGAAGAGGAGGAGTTATATCCCACCTTTCTCTCCTGAAAACTCAAGTTGGCTTATAAGCTCCTTTCCCCTCTTCTCCCCACAACAGACACCTTGTGAAGCAGGTGGGGCAGAGAGTGTTCAGTGACTAGCCCAAGGTCACCCAACAGGAATGTAGGAGTGCAGAAACACATCTGGTTCACTAGGTAAGCCTCTGCCACTCAGGTGGAGGAGTGGGGAATCAAACCTGGTTCTCCAGATTGGAATCCGCCTGCTCTTAACCACTACATCGTGCTGGCTCTCCAAAATGGATCAAGGTGGGTACTTAAGGTTGCGTCTTTGAAGATTCTCATACATTCCCCTTACCTTGGCTGGAAAGAGCATTGAAAAAAGACACTTGTAGACCTCCAATTATTATAATTGCTCTCCAGAGGGCCAAGTTCAGGGCCTTTGGAGAAAATGGCTGTTTCGGAGGGCAGATTCCGTGGCGTTACACCTGCTGAGGTCCTTCAACCCCCCAAACCCGGCCTTCCCCAACTTCCACCCCACAAACATCCAGGTATATTCCAGCCCAGAGCTGGCCACCCTATACCCAGCCATTCTACTCTGCAGCGTTCCTTTGATGGCGGCTTTACATGCTACTGTGGTGGTGTAGGAGGTTAAGAGCTCGTGTATCTAATCTGGAGGAACCGGGTTTGATTCCCAGCTCTGCCACCTGAGCTGTGGAGGCTTATCTGGGGAATTCAGATTAGCCTGTGCACTCCCACCTTGGGCTTGTCACAGCTTCTCGGAGCTCTCTCAGCCCCACCCACCTCACAGGGTGTTTGTTGGGAGGAGGGAAGGGCAAGGAGATTGTAAGCCCCTTTGAGTCTCCTGCAGGAGAGAAAGGGGGGATATAAATCCAAACTCTTCTTCTTCTTCTTCTACTTTCTTCGTGATGTTTACACCTTTGCCTTTTGCTTTCCTGTAACACAAAAACCGTCTCAGGTGGCACTCAACAGCACTAGGGTGGCTAAAGGCCAACACCTGTCTTACCTGAGCCCCTTCCTGGCTTGAATTAAAGGTGTGTTTCAGCCCAGGCTGTGCCAGAATGTGTTGCACCCCCGGATGGCTTCCGGATGAATCACCTCGCCGGCTGTTTTCCAAGGAAGCAGCGCCGTGGCGGATCTTGTTTTCCGAGTGAGTTGAGCATGTACAGGGGGAAGAGAGGCCCTGCCTTGGCACAAGTCCAGCAAACGTGCAAGCAGCAGACCAGCTTCTGTGTGCAAACGGCCGTCCAGTTGCGGCCGACTTATGGCAACCCAGCAGGATTTTCAAGGCAAGATGCTCGCAGAGGTGGTTTGCCACTGCTTTCCTCTGCACCGTGACCTGGGATTCCCTGGTGGTCTCCCATCCAAGGACTAGCCAGGACTAGCCTGCTTCGCTTCTGAGATCTGATGGGATTGGACTAGTCTGGACCATTCAGGTCAAGGCAAGAGATGGACAGAAGTGGTTTGTCGTTGCCTGCCTCTGCGTAACAACCCTAGGCTTCCTTGGTGGGCCTTTCATCATCATCATCATCATCATCATCATCATCATCATCATCATCATCATCATCATCATCATCATCATCATCATCATCATCATCATTTAGATTTATAGCTTAGCTTCTGAGATCTGACCAGATTGGGCTAGCCCAGGGGTCTGCAACCTGCGGCTCTCCAGATGTTCATGGACTACAATTCCCACCAGCCCATGTAGTCCATGAACATCTGGAGAGCTGCAGGTTGCAGACCGCTGGGCTAGCCTGGCCTATCCAGGTCAAGGCAAGACATGGACAGAGGTGCCTGCCTCTGTGTAGTGACCCTGGTATTCCTTAGTGGTTTCCTATTCAAATAGGCACCCCGTGGCACTGAGACATAAGCTGCCGTTCGTTCGGCAGTTCAAGATCTGCCCGTGGCCTGAGTTCGGTCCCGACAGAAGTCAGGTTCAGGTGGCCAGCTCAATGTCGCCTCCGCCTTCCATCCTTCTGTGGTCAGTAAAATGAGTACCCAGCTTGCTGGAGGTAAACGGTAGACAACCGGAGAAAGCGATGGCAGACCACATCATACGCACAGTCTGCCTATTGAAGCAGTGATGTGCCATTACCCCATTACCTTTACCTTTTCCATCCAACCACTAACCACTCCCGACCCTGCTCCGTTCCCGAGATCTGACGAGATTGGGTTAGCTTGGGCCAACCAGGTCAAGAAGGCAGGGAAGATTTCACAACGCATCCTAGATGCGAACACGCCTGTCCTAAACATAGATGCAACCCTTCTAAGCCAGTAAGGTTAGAAGAGGATAACTCTGGTCATGATTGTGCCATCAGTGCTTGGTTTTTGTGCTAACAAGTATCGTGAGTGATTTGAGCAGGGTAAGCCAGCCAAGCGATACTGGCAAAGATGTCACCAACCAAAGACATACCCTTCCTAATCTGGAGAACCGGGTTGGATTCCCCACTCCTCCACCTGAGTGGCAGAGGCTTATCTGGTGAACCAGATGTGTTTCCGCACTCCTGCATTCCTGCTGGGTGACCTTGGGCTAGTCACAGTTGTCTCCGAACTCTCTCAGCCCCACCTACCTCACAAGGTGTCTGTTGTGGGGAGAGGAAGGGAAAGGAGCTTGTAATATATTATATAATATATAAATCCAAAACTCCTCCTCCTCTTCTCTCTCCCCCCCCCCCCCCCGCCCCCTGTCTCTTGCCCACCCTCTTCCAAACTCTTTTGTCTCTGTTTAGAAATCTGTTCTCTGGTAATCGATAGATGCTGGAAGTAAAAAAGTTAATGAGAAAGAAACAGTGGTTGTCCAGAGGCAAATTATATAGGAGCAGATCTACTCAGAAGTAAGCCTCGTATTATTTAACGGGACTTACTCCCAAGAAAGCGACCTGAAGGCTTTAGCCCTGAACTAGGCACTTGAAGTCGAAGGGGCTTTTGGATTGAAGCCAAGGTCCTGGGGGAAGGAGAGAGTTTAACTTTTCCCCTTCCTTTGGAAATGATACCCCCTCTGAGGGTTTGATCTTTCAGGAGGGAAAAAGACTGATCACAGAGCTGTGTCTGTCTTTTTACCCCACCCGGCCTTTAAAAAGTCTGCTGCAATTTGTAGTTGACATTTTAGTTTGTTTCATTTCTCCTGCTTTTATTAGTTTTAATATGCTTGTTTTTAAAGATCGTGGGGTTTTAAAGATTGTTTCGGATGGGGGGGGCTGCTGCTACCGTGTTTCCCCAAAAATAAGACAGTGTCTTATATTAATTTTTGCTCCCAAAGATGCGCTATGTCTTATTTTCAGGGGATGTCTTATATTTCTGTGTTTTTTTCGTCGGGCATGCTTCCAAACAAAAACTTTGCTACGTCTTTCTTTTGGGGGATGCCTTATATTTCGCACTTCAGCAAAACCTCTACTACGTCTTATTTTCAGGGGACGTCTTATATTCGGGGAAACAGGGTACTTTACAGTGCAACCCTATGCAGAGTTATTCCAATCTAAGCCCACTGAAATGAATGGGATGAGTGAAGTTAGTTTCCTTGGGACAGCACTGTTAGTGCGATCTAATTTACTCTTTTGTGACTGTCTATTCATTCTGTTGCTCACTATTTTAGCTTGTTAATTCTGCGACGGACTGGATGTTACTATTTAATTCTTCGTGTAATTTGACCTGACTAGAAGGAAGCAATGCAAAATATTTTAAAGAACATGTCTGACTGGGAAAACACCCCTCCCCCTCCCCCCATGTCTGTGCTGTGGCTTGCTCTGTATGGCCTTCCCCCCACCCTCCATTCCCCACCCGGGGTGTGTGTGTGTGTGTGTGTGTGTGTGTGTGTGTGTGTGTGTGTGTGTGTGTGTGTGTGTGTGTGTGTGTGTGTGTGTATTTTCTAGGGACAAATGACATGTCTGGAGTTCGAATCATGCAACTTCAGCATCGTATATCGTCTGGACTGCAGTTGCAGAATCAAAGGCAGTACTGACTCAAGAGGATAATCCAGGGGCCGGGGCAGGAAATCAAAACAGCTTGCCCTGCCCTACCAGATGGGCATGCTCCACCAGGTTCTTTTCTGGCAGCTACTGCACTGAAGAGAACACTGATAAGTGTGTGGTGTGTGGTTTTGGGTTCAGTGTAGGCTTTAGGGTTGGAAGCATGCCTAAGGATCCCTTACATGGGAGCTGTACAAGGGTCCGAATAAGGCCGTGGTGGCGAACCTTTGGCACTCCAGATGTTATGGACTACAATTCCCTTCAGCCCCTGCCAGTATGGCCAATTGGCCACGTTTTGCTACAAGTTCTCCAATTGGCCATGCTGGCAGGGGCTGATGGGAATTGGAGTCCATAACATCTGGAGTGCCAAAGGTTCACCACCACTGGAATAAGGGTTAATGGTTTGTTCTAGCCAGGGCGGGCGCAGCTTGGCTGGCCACAAGACAAGCAGAAATGGGTAGAGCTGTGCTTTCCCCCTTACTGTGGAAAAGCTAAACCTGTTAAATTTCTGCCTGTTTCACAGCCTTTGGGGCAGAGGAGCCCTGCCAAAAACACCACAGACAACCCTGCCTCTTAATTATAGCCCTTTCCAATGTTGTGAGCACATCCCACCCCTAGCTTAATCCGATTTAACAAGTCATGCTGTCTTCCCAGAGAATGCTGGGAATTGTAGTAAGTAGAGAAAGACCAACTGTGTGATACTGTGCCAAGGTGCCCTCTCCAAAGCCCACCGAAGTCAGCTGGCCTAGGAGGGTGGCGATCTGCTTAGGAGAGTACAGTAAAGATACCCCGCAGAGACTTCCTGAATTATTCTAGGAGAAAGCTTTTCCTGGAATGAGTGATGGGGAAAGATTAACCTGGCGTGCCAGGTGGCTGTTAAAAAGCAGCGGAGCAGGGCAAGTTATAAAAGGGAACGGAGGATCTTTTGCACCTGGGCCAAACTACAACTCCCAGGTTTCTTTGGACAGTGAAAGGTGGATAAAAACAATATAAGCCTCTAGAAGAGCTACAGCCCACCTGGAAGGCTGCTGTCTCCGCTCTGTCATCTCCGATGACGTGCGACTTCCCCCTAAGGCATAATGGCCACGCTCACCTCCTTGAATTCATTTTAATCCTTTTAAAAAGACACGTCCATCACAACATCCTGTGGCAATAAATTCCAATGGTTAATTAAACATCGGCCAGGAAGAGAACTTCCTTCGGCCTGTCTTTGAAGCGATCTTGCATCTATCCACGCAGCGCAGGGATTTCCACTGACCGAGGGGGAATTCACGTATTTAAAATTCCCTCCAAGTACGCTCACATACCTCTTGCCTTCAATTCCCACCCACCCCAAATGATCTCCCTAACAATATTCCCTGTATTCATTCCAAATCCTGAATGACTGACCCTTAGATAACCGTTTTAAAAGGTCACAACCCAAACAAAACAGTCCAAAGTGTACAATATATTCTTGCCAGAATATTAAGTTGGCTGGTCAAAAAAACGGTGAAGGTGGTGGGAAATGACGCTAAGTCGCAGCTGACTTACGGCGATTCCGAATGGTTTTCCAGGCAACAGATGGACAGAGGTAGTTTCCAATTGCCTGCCTCCATGTCATGACCAACTCTGCCACCGAGTAACTCCCTGCTATAAATAAAGTACATCTTCTACTTGGTTCTTTGTCCGCAATGTACTTAATGGCACCTTACTTCCCCAAGATTCATGCACAAATAAAATAAACACACACGAAAATCTCATTTCCCTAGCCTAGGCCAGAGTTGTGCAACATTTTCACCTCTGTTTTTATTCCGTCAAATCGGTAAACCAAAAAGAAGATGGCGGATTCAGCCTCCTGAGAATTTTGCCATTCATTGGGAGGAAAAAGAGATACATCCAGAGGTGGGATCCAGCAGGTTCTCACAGGTTCGAGATGTAGTAATGCACCGCTGACCCAGCAGCACCGTGGTCGAGCGCTGGAACACCTACGCTCCTACGGCCTTCTGGTCGCACCGCACCCCCACTCCTCATCCCCCTATGAGTCACGGGTGCGTCAGACTGTCACCAGGCTCAGTCATCGAGGCGCCAGGGACAATGGTCTTGCCCCCAGGTGAGGATTAGGCTCAGACAGCTTTACGCTCCTCTCCGCGACGTAGCCAGGTGGAGATCATGCATCACATGATCTCCCGACCTCCTGCTCTCCCGGAACTCCCTCCGTTCCTCCCTTCTACACGCCCCGAAGTAGAATCACAATAAAAGGTGCCAGGAACCAGCACGCGGGAGACTCGCTTAGGAACCGCCGCGGACCCTCCTCACAGCTTCACGCTTCGCTGGCGATCTCCACCAGATGCCATATTTATCTCCAGCGTCTTCCGTCTCCGCTTCTTGCGCTTCGACCACGTGGAGTGCGACTTTCAAGCTGGTGCCTAAACCCGGGAATCCTCGAACCTCCCGCCCCTGCTCACCGCCGCCTGGGAAAGGGCCGCGGTACCGAAGTCCGGGCTGGATCGGCGCGATCCAGGGACCACTGTTTCGGTATCGCCTCAATCCTCTGGATCGGCGCATCCAGAGACTCAGCGTCCTAGGACACTCTCTCGTTCGACGGAACACCGGTGAGTATGTGGGAGCTTGCAAAAGCAGGGAACTTATGACAAGCACGTTAACGAGAACTGAAAGCTGCTAGCGAAATGCGGCAGGGTCTCCGTAGAAGAGAGGGAGCTGCGCGAAATTGGTTGAGGAGATTGAAGCTCAATGTCCATTGGTACCCAGAAGGGGACATTGAATCTTAAGGACTGGGAAAACATCGGGCGCACTCTTCGCACAGTGAGCCTCACGCAGCACGATGTCACTGGGCTACTGACGGTGGAGAGACAATGTTATGTCGCCATCCAGCCTGCAGACCTATGGCTCCCTTTGCTGTGGTAGAGCCGCCTCCTTTCGATCTTTCACCTTCAATTTCAACCCGAATTTTCTCTATCCGGCTAAATTGGACGCTCTGTCCTCCTTCTGCCCCCCTTGCTCCTTACGCCCATTTCAAATTCTCCCGCGGCTCAGCCGCCCCTCCCCTTGCTCCGCTTCATTTTCCGAAGCCACCGCGCACTTCCGTCAGCGCCACGTAATGGCGCGGGGTTCAAAACTCTCGCAGAAGCCGCAGGATAGCCACGATCTGCAAAAGAAAGAAACCCTGACGGAAGACGATGCCGATATTCTCGCATTGTGCCTTGCGTCCCACTTCACAGATACCGAGGGGGAGGGATGGCATTGTTACGGCGAGTTGTCGAGTGCACCGCCCCTTAAGCTTTCGGTAATAACATCCTCACTGGAAGCTTCGCATGGCGATGCGGGATCGTAGAAATCCACTTAGCCCCTACGTGAGAGGCATGCTAGAGGCAATCGCGAGTGAATCTCTCTAATGGTTCCGGACGACTGGAAGACCACCTTCCGCATGCTCCTGAGCTCCTCGCACCAATTTGTAGATCTGGGAAGCTTGAAGTTCCGCCAGCAATGCTTTAGCAGGGCAGTCAGCCTCGGCGGCGCCTACACCGCCCGCGCAACTTTACGGCCGGATGCCTTCCAGTAACCCTAACAATCAGATTGTCCTGCCTGAGGCCACCTTTACGGTCGCCTCTGGAGTGCGCCTTTTACTACAGAAGCGTTTGTCAAGGTCCCCAATTCTGGCCAGCCCACACAGAGCTTCTCATGCATACGGCCCATGCCCCAAGAGCCCTATGCCGAGTTTGCTAGAACAGGCTCCAGGAAGCGCTCAAGAGGCAGGTAGATATGGCGAAGGGCCCAAAACGAGCTTCCCTCATGCTTTCGGCTAAGGAGAAGCGCCTCCACGGAGTGCCGCCGCAGAGCAATCACGGGCCTGGGCAAGTAAAGACCCTGAACTGGCTGACATGCTTAAGGCTTGCCAGGACATCGGATCTTCCCGCCCACCAAGCTTAGCCTTCCTCTCGGGCTGCGTGCACTCTCCACCGCCAGGGGACAGCCTTCCTCAGGATGATTGCTTTAACTTCTCTGCGGCAGAACCGGATACACTTCCGAGATATGTAGGCAGCCCGGTGGGGCCTATGCAACCCCGATGGAGGAGGGTCCTCCCCCAAGAAGGAGAAGGCCGCCCAAGACCCGGTGCCCACGATGCCAGAGAGGCTTCCATTGCGAAGCGACTGTCCGTCGGTCAAAACTTCAGCGCCCGGGCGTCTCCCCAGCCCAGGACCAAGGAGGAGAAATTATTAGAACAGACCCCAGACACCAATTGCCCACGCCCAAACCGCCCCCCCCCACTCGGCAGCAGGGCATCTACCGCTCCTAACGTGCACCAGCCCATATCTCGCTTCAAGTTCCCCCACGATCAGGTCCTTGTCGCCCCAACCCAGTATGCTGATGCCCTTCTATCCCTACCGGGACTATTGGGCTGGTGCTGCCGCACAAAGGCCTCCGCCAGCTGAGCAGGGGAGTGTTCATCATTCCCCGAGTAATCGACTCCACGCTATTCAGGGACCCATCCATCTCCAGATCTGGATGAACATCCCGCAGGAGTTGCCCACCGGAACCAGCGCTGGCGCGACAGCTGATCCTCCTGCCCCATCGGGCTGCCCGCTGCCCGACCCTAATAAAGGCGCATTACAAGCCCCGGCAGCCAACATAAGCAGCCAGCACCACCATCGCTGGCCCGGTGGAAACACTCCATCGGAAGCGCTCCCATGCCGCATACCTGGAGCTTGCTATAGAGGGGATGCATGTTTAAGGGCCTGGTAGTGACACCGGCGCTGATGTGACTGTCATCAGGACAGCCGAAAGTGGCCTGACCAGTGGTCAGGCCGAACTTTGCCCGCACATCTGGGGAGTGGAAACAAACCGCGAGAGCGGAGCATCCGGGCCCGCTCACGGTCCTAAAGCGCCCAGGACTGGAGCTTTGCACAGCTCACGGTACGCCCATCGTCTTGGACATCCATGTTAATCTCTGGGGAAGAGACCTCATGAGCCAGGTCAAAGGAAACGACCTTTAGTCTGGGATGGACTAAATCCATCACGCAGATCACTAATCCCGGATTGGCACCTCCGAATTGCCTTCTAAACTTCCGCAGAGGAAACTACCCCCTTTCTCTCTTTTCTTTTCCCTCTATCTTTCAACCAGCAGAGGCGGGAGGGCCAATTGGCTGACTGGCCCCTCCTGGATTAAAAATCTGGAGCCGATCGGCCCTGATACGCCTTTTTTTTTCACCGCCAGGACAGGCCCCCCAGTTTAAAAAAGGAGGCTCACGCACCAAATTCACTCATTAAACCAGTTTGAAGCCTCCAGTGGTCAAGTGGTATTATAGCACCATCATCACTTCTAAGACGCGGCAATAAACCGCAGCCCTTTAAGGAGTGGTTTCGTTTGGTGGCTATCTCCCCAAAGATAATTCGATCACAAAGGAATTTTTTAGCACCATCCAGCCCCCCTGCGTGGGCCACCAAGAGTCACGGTAAGTACATCTCCTTATGTAAGGAAAACCCCCCCCTCTGCATGTGGAGTCCTCTGCCTTCTAACTTTAGCCTGGAATGCCTTGTTCCCCTGACAGCACTTACATCCCCTCAAAAGAGCTCCAAAAGCCCCTTTCGTACTCATCACTGATTAAAGCATGCATACCCTGACCAATTCCCAGGGTCCGCCCACCCCTGCCACTCCTGTCAAATAATAATTTTTAAGAAAGAGGGATAGAAGCTCCCCAGCAGAATTCACAGCATTAAAAGCAACCTTCAACTACACGCAGTCTGCAAAATAGCCTCACACATTAAACTCTAACTCGAATAAAAAGCTTCGATCTTGATCTCCCCGCCACCTCGGCTCTAGAACCGAGCTCATGGGCGGGGACCCGGCCCCTCCTATAACCTGCTGGGGAAGGGGTGTGTTTCTAGTCACTTATTCCTACAGGCTCCTGCTGGGCGATTCCGCCGACTCGCCATGACGGGCCAGCCCATGGAATGGCGCCAGGAGGAAACCAACCCCATCCCAGAGATGGAACATCTCTCTGAAGGATCCCGCCCAGCGGCCTCAACGAGAACGCCGACGGCCTTGACGCCCAGAGCGGTCCGCTAAAGACGAGGATGACCTGGGGAAACGTCAAAGCAAATCAGCCAGCCAAGCTCAAGAGCTCGCTGCTTCGTAAGCAAGGCCACCCCGAGACACCGGTGAACCTCTGTGCCGCTCTCTTTGCGATCATCACCGGGCCAACTCGGGCGGACCACAGCATCCTTTGCCTGCTCTGCCACTCATGCCGATGTAATCGGCCACCCCCTGGCGAGCTTTCACCTGGGCAGCATCTAGGAGCAGTTTGCTGCCGCTGCCAGCGTCTCATCTTTCTGCCTGGGCCAGTACCTGGGAGTGGGGAGCCTGCTAAGCTCCTGCCTGCTCCCCGTTTGCAAAAGCCCTGGAGACTTCCTAGCGGAGTCTGGCTTTAAGCCCCTTTATGAATGCGTTTTCATCCCATCAAGTACTCTTATGAGCGCTTTCGACTGGGGACCCGTCGTCCAAACCTCCCTTCCGGCCGGCGCTCTCTCCCTTGTCACCAAGACTGTCGCTAATCACGTAGTCCGAACACCTGCGCCCGCATCTCCGGGCGCTAGCTGACGAGATTTAGGAACCGGCCCGGGCCCATTCACCGGTTCGGTCAACTGGAACTGCACGCCGCGACAGAGGACTGTTCCCCCCGTGTGCGAGAACATCTTGCTCCCGAAGGGTTGGTTTCCTGGATCTTGCGGGGAGAGAACTTTCAGCTACATCCCTGCTCGGCTCTCTGCCGGGACTCCCCTCTGTTGCCTTTAGTAAGCGCTCTCACCATGCGTTCCCCTGCCATTCTGTAATCGCTCCACCTCCTAGGAGCCCGGGCGCCGCCGTCGCCAGCTTCCACTTCCTGCCCCCTCGACCCCTCTTGCCGGAGCGATGCGGGTTTGCCCTCCTCCGAAGCGGAGTTCGTCTCCCTCGCAACTTCTAGTGGGAGTCCCCGGACTCGCTTCTTACAATGCTAAAGACTATTGGCCGGGTTGGCCTGTGCCCATCTTGAAGTCCATCGAATTCTACCTCCGCAGCTCTGGATGCCCTTAGCCTCGAGCAACAGGAACTTAGATCACTGGCCGTTTAATCTCTAGATAATGCGTGTCGCTATTGATTACTTGTTGTTATTACATCACCAAGGTTGTGAGAATGTACATAATATGTGTTGTTTTAATCTCTGATAACTTCCCCAATTGATTCATAGCAGAAAGTGCGTGAATTGCAAAAGGTTGTATCCAGTCTAAAGTATGATGTATTGCCCCATTGGTGGTCGTAGCCCTCTGGAGCTGGCTGCCGGGAGGATGGTTAAAGTGCTATCGTACAGCTCTGCATTGGTTTGAATTGTATGCCTCATCATTCGGGTCTTGTTTCGGATTTCAATGTAGTATCTAATACGTTGCCTGTAACGTGTGTAAGAAGCCTTCCTGCGACTTTCCCCTGCCCGCGCAACCAAGTTCTAATGTTGCACAAGCAGCTCGGGTCAACTCGACCAAACAGCTGGAGGAGAGACAAGCGTCCCCTTAAATCGCCCCCCTCCAGCATTTCGGCCTCCTTCTAGTAACAAATACCGTAAAAGGAGGAGATGTACGTAATGCACGTGACCCAGCAGCACCGTGGGTCGAAGCGCTGGAACACCTACGCGCCTACGGCCTTCTGGTGGCCCGGCAGCCCCACTCCTCATCCCCGTATGAGTCACGGGTGCGTGGAACTGTCTGGCTCAGTCACCGGGAGCAGGGACAATGGTCTTGCCCCCAGGTGAGGATTAGGCTCAGACGCTTACGCTCCTCTCCGCACGTAGCCAGGTGAGAGCATGCATCACATGATGATCTCCCGACCTCCCGCTCTCCCGGAACTCCCTCCGTTCCTCCCTTCTACACGCCCCCGATAGAATCACAATAAAAGGTGCCAGGAACCAGCACGCGGGAGACTCGCTAGGAACACGGACCTCTGCGCTCCCGCTGCTGGCGATCTCCACCAGATGTTATCTCCGCGTCTCGTCTCGTTCTTGCGCTGACCACGTGGGTCGACTTCATCGAGAGAAGAGGTTACTAATTATTTGTGTGTGCCGAGAGGGGGTTACTAATGGGTGATTTTGCCACGTGATTTTTGCCTTAGTTACGCCCCTCCTCTCAGCAGTAGCACGCAGAACTTGAAGCAGTCTAGCAGGAGGTGCACCGGCGTGCGTGGCAGCCTGTGCCTGCGTGCATTCGTTTCCCGCCCAAGGACCGGCGCAGTGGCTGCGTCCTTGCCACAGCCCCGCCCAGGAATGCCCCACCCCCGGAATGCCCGGCCACGCCCCCGTTGTGCCCCGCCCAGCCCCATTGGCACTACGCCACAGTTTGAATCCCACCCCCAGGGGAACCTGTTACTAAATTTTTTGGATCCCACCACTGGATACATCCCAAGTTTCTAACCTAGAAGCCATCCTCATATGTGGGGAGAGTGGGGAGGGAGGACCGGCCGAATGCGCCCCCCACATGACACTTGAAAGGAGTGCGTCTGGGTTGGCACCACTGGTCAATGGCTGGAGTTGGGGGAGAAAGTGGTGCCACTGGGCAATGTTTTTTGGCCTGAGGGCTGAGGGTTTTCCCAGACGGATGCCAAGTGGCAAGCGAAGAGATGGAGATAAACTAGGGCCCCTTCCACATATGCAGAATAATGCGCTTTCAACCCACTTTCACAATTGTTTGCAAGTGGATTTTGCTATTCCGTGCAGTAAAATCCAGCTGCAAAGTGCATTGAAAGTGCATTATTCTTAAGGTGACCAGATTGTCACCTCTGTAAACCAGGACCCGGGCGCGCGCTGTTAATGATTACGGCCGCGAGGAGCGCAAGATTCCTCGGCCCTTTTTTTTAACGCCGCCTGAGTAGCGGCCAGCTTGGCGCCCCTGTTTCCTGTGACAGGGCAGGAAAAAGCGGGAGCCGCTATCTACCCCAGGAGGCTGCCGCGCTGCCTTCTGGGGCGCTCCCCTGTTTCCCGCCCTGTGACAGGGCAGGAAAAGGGGAGCGCCCCAGAAGGCAGTACGGCAGCCTTCCAAAAATCAGGACAGTTCAAAAAAACCGTGGGACGTGGGACAAATTGGTTTAAGGCGGGACTGTCCCGCCAAAAGTGGGACATCTGGTCACCTTAATTATTCTGCATGTGCGGAAGGGACCCGGCTGACAGCAATTTGAGTCTGTGAATGAACAAGAGGCATTTGCCCTGCCTGCATGTTCATCGCACACTACCAATGGCATGCCAACGCTCTGGTCACTGGGGTGCAGAGCCAGCCCTGCCTACAGAGCAATCGGTCTGGGATGCACGCGCCAAGGTTTTCAACTCCAGGGAGCAATCCTGAAAATGCAAAGCTAGCAAGAAATCTTAGAAGCCCAGGGGAGATAGGTGTCGAAGAACACCCTAGGTGACAAGGGGTACAAAGTCCAAGAAGTGTTTTCCCGCAGAAGGAACTATGTGGAATAAACCCAGAAATGCAAATGTGGATAATGACTCATCCAGGCTGCCGAGAACTGGGCCACACTTCAGAGCAGCACAGGATATATAGGGGGAGAAATCTTCCATTTCTTGCTGCAAATCAGGTAAGCCCAGATTAAGAAGCGGTATAAACCTCTCTATTCCTGATCCTTTTCACATATAAGCAGGAAATCATGCCACAGAACCAAAAAGAGCAAGAAGATTTCCTCGGCGTAAAGATCCCTTCACTAAAAATGGGAACTTCGGCCCCTTCCGGACATGCAGAATAAATGCACTTTCAATGCACTTTGCAGCTGGTTTTAACTGTGCGGAATAGCAAAATCCACTTGCAAACAATTGGGAAAATGGATTGAAAGTGCATTATTCTTAAGGTGACCAGCCGTCCCGCTTTTGGCGGGACACTCACGCTTTTCCGCAATGTGTCCCGCGTCCCGCGGGGTTTTAAAATTGTCCCAATTAGGCAATGCGCTCCTGCGGCCGCGTGCGCCTCCTGCGCTGCCGCATTGCCTTCTGGGGCGCTTCCCTGTTTCCCGCGTGCGCCTCCTGCGCTGCCACACTGCCTTCTGGGGCGCTTCCCTGTTTCCTGACTGGGGAGCGCCGCAAAAGGCAGTGTGCTCCTGTGGCCGCGCAGGTGCGCACGCGCCCCCCGCGTTACAGGAGTAAAAATCTGGTCACCTTAATTATTCTGCATGTGCGGAAGGGACCAAGACTCTCAAAAGCTTAGACTCTGGGAATCTTACAGGCTTTTAAGGTGCTGCTGGACTCCAATCATACTTTTCTATTGCAGAGCAACTCGCTGACTGGCCTGAAACTAGTGCTTGGGGAAGTAAAGCACTAGGGGGAATAAAGCTCATAGACGCGGGGCCACCATATCCCAAGAGAACTCTCTGGAATCCAAGGTTTATTTTCAGAAGGGGTTTAATGGCTTAACAAATTTTTTAATCATTATTTGTCAGGGGAAGTGGCTAGCCCTGGGTTCAAACCCCAGGTTCCTGCTAAACCTCCTGCTGTCATTCGCTGAACCATTGTGTCTATCTCGCCTACCTTGCAGGGATGTTGTGATGATTCGACATTTGTGAGCCACATGGAGCAAAGATGGGATTTTCTAAAAGTGCTGAAGCAACCACCCAAACAGCCTTTTCCTTCCTATTGTTTATTTGGGGAGGGGAGTTTTAAATTGTGAATTTTAATGGAATACGATTCTGTTTGCCACCTGGGTTTTAATTGTTGCCATCTGTGGTTTTACGTTTTGATTGTATTTGAAATGTTGGCATCTGCCCTGAACCTGCAAGGCGAAGGGTGGCGTATCGATAGAATAAAATAAACACAAATAAAAGCACTGTTTGTTTCTGTTTTTAGTACTAAAGTGCTTCATTTTTAATGTTAAAATATTTTGAAACTTTTTTTGTAATTGTAGGACTGCGTTTGTAATTTTAAAAATATTGTAGGTCTGCATTTTAATTTTTTTTGTTAAAAAGTCTATACTTTTGTGATAATACCGTGTTTCCCCGAATATAAGACAGTGTCTTATATTAATTTTTGCTCCCAAAGATGTGCTATGTCTTATTTTCTTATATTCCCCGAATATAAGATAGTGTCTTATATTAATTTTTGCTCCCAAAGATGTGCTATGTTTTATTTTCAGGGGATGTCTTATTTTTCTGTGTTCTGTTCGTCGGGCATGCTTCCAAACAAAAACTTTGCTACGTCTTACTTTGGGGGGATGCCTTATATTTCGCACTTCAGCAAAACCTCTACTACGTCTTATTTTCAGGGGACGTCTTATATTCGGGGAAACGGTAGTACCGCATTTTTCAATTTAAAATAGTGTAAGGCTGCATTTTAATTTTTAAGCAATATTTTTGCATTGTAGTACATTTTCCATTTTAATATTGCACGATCACATTGTTTTAAATTTAAAAAAAAAATAGTTTTCTAATCGTTGCCCGCATTTTTAACTTTAAAAATCTTGCAAGGCTGCCTTTTAAATTCTTTAAGTAAAATCAACATTTTTGCCATTGCAGCAATTGCCTTTTTTCATTAAAAAAAAGATTGCGGGACCGGGCTGTTTAATTTTTAAAAAAATATTGTGGGGCTGCATTTTTATTGATTTTCTTTCTTTCTTTCTTTCTTTAAAAGAGGATCGACAGTTTTGCAATCCCGAAGGCCGCTGGGGAAGAAAGCTGCACCCCCTCCCACCCCCCGCCTGCTCCCGGGGCGCACGTGTCCCTCTCCGGCAGGCACAGCCCGTCCCGTGTGTGCTGCCCCCCTCCCCCTGCAGCCTGGTTCACGTGTGAACCCGTCCCTCCCGCGCCTGGGCCAATGGGCGCGCGGGCGGGCGTTTCCAGGGCGGGCGAGCAGCGGCGCTCCTCCGCCTCCCCAGCCGGGCAGGAAGCAGCAGCGGCGGCGGCGGCGGCGCCTGCGTCAGAAGCCGCGGAGTTTTCCACTGACGAAGGCGGGCCGCGCAGCAGCTGAGGAGGAGGAGGAGGAGGAGGCGAGGAGGAGGAGGAGGAGCCGGGCTCAGGCAGGCGGGCAGGGAGGAGGAGGGCCAGTCGCGCCGCAGCCTCCGACGCAGCAGCAGCAGCAGCTCCAGACGCGCCGCCGCTGCTGTCTGCCTGGCGGGCGATGCGAGCCTGAGTCCCCCGCCCAGCTCCCCCCTTAGGCGCCAGGAGCCCCCCCCCCCTCGCGAGCGGCGCAGGTGAGTCTGGCGTCGGGGCGAGCCACCCGGGGGGAACGATTCCCCCGCGGCGGGAGACCCCATCCGGGGGTGCCGTCCCTCTGTCTGAGTCCCTGAACGGGGGGTCGCGTTTAGAAAAGGGGGAAGGGGCGCGGTGGAGGGAGGAGGGGGGGTGCGTGCCTGGATGGGGGGAGTGTTAAAATCTGGGAAGGGGGGGGGAAGGGACGGGCATGCATACGCCCGGCAGGGGGCGTTTCAGAGAATGGGGGGAGAAGGGTCGATTTCGGGGTGGGGGGCGCTGAGTCGCGCCGTCGAGGGTCGGGGAAGACCTGTTGGGGGGAGAGGGTCAGGAAAGGGGGGTTGGGTTCGTGGGCTTGAAGGCAGATGTGGGGGGGGGGAGAGCGAAGTTGTGTTTGAAATGAAGCCCAGGCAGGGGGAGGCGAGAGACTCCCCCCATGGGATGAACGGCCGGGCGATTTTTGGAAAGGCGCGTCGGGATAGACGATGTCCCGCCAGCAGGGGGAGCTCTGGAGCCGGGTGGCAAAAGCGGGGCGCCGATCTGACCGTCGGAAGGGGGCGCAGTTGAGGGGGGTGTCTCCCGTGTAACGCGTGGTGGGAGCTGGCAGTTTGGAGTGTGTGTGTGGGGGGGTTACATTTGTAGCAATAAAAGGACACCCCCGGGACGGGGGGGGTGGTCCCGTCGAGGCAGCCCCCTCCCCAGTTTGGAGCTAGGCGATCAGAACTTGACTACTGTTTCTGTTACCTTTGGGAGGGGGAGGGGATAGGTGTTGTGGGGGAGGGGGCTTTGCCTTCCTTCCCTGGGGGTAGGCGCTCCCCCCAAGTCGGGATCCTGGAGCAGTAAGCAGTAACACAGTTCGGAAAGGGTTAATTGAGTCGCCAAAGTCCTGACCCCAGGCGGAGTAGGAAGAGAGTCACTCTGGTTGAAACCTATTGGCGTGGATGGGCTTACATTGGGGGAACTCTCTTTTGGATCAGCTGTCATGGGGACGGGCGCTGGGCTGGGTGGTTGTGGTCTGGTATCTGCAGGCGACCGGACCACGTTGGCGCAGCCCAGAAAGGCCACCCCAGTCCGCCACGGAAACATCTCTGGAGGGTTTCCCATGTCGTCTTTTGAAGGAACCAGCGGCGTTTCTCTGGAGAAGAAAATCTGATTTTTTAAAAAGAGCTTGTTCTCTTGCTTGGACCTCAAGCGAGGCGCCAGGCAGGGCACCGGTTCAACCCACCTTTTCCTGGGAATAAAAGTGGAGCTGAAGTGTGTGGCCCCCCCCCCCTCAATTTTCTTCTCCCGCTGGGATTGTCTGTCTTTTACCTTTAATGTATATCTGCCCCCTCCCACCGCCCTGCCACTGTGTTTCTGTAACATAGTTACGTCGGGGAAAATATTGTGCTCAGCTGGAGTTTGATGCCAGCGACGTGAGTCACGGGGAAATCAACAGAGGTTTGTCGGGTTTTCTTTGAAACGTCAAAGTTGCTTGCGACGTGAGTCACGGGAAATCGACGGGGGTTTGTCGGGTTTTTTCGAAACGTCAGAGCTGCTCGGGTGGCCTCCCTGGAGTTTTCCCGTAGAGGGGACTGAACAATGTCAGTGGAATTCACAACTGCTGATGTCACTTTAGTTGTTCCCAAACTTCAGGCACCCGAAATGCCCTCTCCCCCCACCCCACCCCGGTCAAAGCTAGAGTGTTCGAAATCAAGATTTCCCCCCCCCACACACACACACAATGAGGCTTGCTCACGCTGTGTTGCTGCACGAGACTGAGTCACTGTCCTGAACGAACCTCCTGATTACACTGGGAAACTCGGTGACTCATGCAGAGATGCGGTAGGCAGCTGCTTCTGACAGTGCGTAATCCGTCATGCCTCTGGATTGGGGAGCGATTGAATGGTGTGTAAATACACAAGGCAGGGGTAGGGCCAGACTGTGTCTGGAGGCAGGTGAGGCTAGAATTCTGAATCGCACAGAGATGCGACAGGCAGCCTCTATGGATCAGTGCGTCTAGCACCTCTCCTTTATTTCTCACAGCACAAAACGGGCATGCCTCCAGAAGCATTAGAGGGTCGTTTGGGAATTACTGGGTCATGGTTAAAGATTCCTGTTAGAGAGTTCCTGTATGTTGGTGACTTTTGATCTTCACAGCATTGTGGATTGAGTGCAGTGGGAAAGCAGCCTGTCCTCAGATGGGGAAGGGAAAAATCTTAGTTCGAGGTCCCCCTTAAATAGCCTTTTTACAAAAAGAGCTCTAATCTCTCTGATAAGCAAAATCATCCACTTTTTACATCTGCATGCATCCTTCTGCAGATTTCAAGATAGGCTGAGTTGGCTGCCTGCCGAAGAACCCTGTGTAACCTGGAAGCTTGTGTGCCTCCGTAGTGCAGGAGAATCCCTTCTCTCTGGTTTCTGTTTCTTATTCTCCAAGCCCAACAAAGCACTCTCATTCCAAGGGGCATTGTAAGAACAGCGCTGGCTGTCTTTCCCCCTTTTTTCTTGTAGCGACAGCAACACCTACTGGCATAAAAGGAAACTGGTTTGCAACACCTTTGTTTGCCGAACTGGCTGTGTGTGACAGGCCATGGCACCCCAAGACAGGAAAGAGGCACGGATCCTGTTGTCCTTTACTCCACCTCTTAAGAGCAGAGGCTTTTGTGATCTACCTTTAGGGGAGTCTGTATTTTAAAAGTGAACGGGATGCTGTGCAGCTGTGCTCTAGAGCAACTGTTCTCTCATTCTCAACTTGTTTGGGTTTAAAAAAATGAAATCAGAACTTTAGAAGAAGAGTTTGGATTTATATCCCCCCTTTCTCTCCTGCAGGAGACTCAAAGGGGCTGACAATCTCCTTGCCCTTCCCCCCTCACAACAAACACCCTGTGAGGTGGGTGGGGCTGGGAGAGCTCCCAGAAGCTGTGACTAGCCCAAGGTCACCCAGCTGGCGTGTGTGGGAGTGCCCAGGCTAATCTGAATTCCCCAGATAAGCCTCCACAGCTCAGGCGGCAGAGCTGGGAATCAAACCCGGTTCCTCCAGATTAGATACACGAGCTCTTAACCTCCTACGCCATTGCTGCTCCAGAAATCAGAACTTTAGATCAATTGAAGGGTTCCCCCCTTTTTTTAAGTGTTAGGGGGTGCCCCCATGAGTAAATCCCTTATGCAGAGCTAGGCCCGCCTAAACCCCTTGAAACCGGAGACCTTCACTCTGCCTTTGGTCACAGCGAGCGCCTTGGTGGCATTTAGCACGCACATTATACAGGAAGTGCTAATTCCCTTGCATATTGCAAGACCGCAGGAAAGGTTTCTTTTTAATTAGGGGAGAAGGGAGCGGCCAGACCTGGAAGTGTGAATGCAGGCGACGGGCGTTCCCTAGGACGCTTCCAGTTCTGTTTTTAATCACATTTGGGATCCCTCAATACCGAATATCTGCATCAGCGCCGACAGGATTTAAAAAGCAAAGAAGCTCAAGTCTCATCAGCATTGTGAAAGTTTCAGGTTTGGCAGGCGGCCGTTGGCTGCTTGTGGTTCTTGTTCCTTGAAGAAAAGGAACGGCTCGGTTTTCATTTCAGGGGGGAAGACACTGTTCGGCAGCAATGGGTGTGCCATGGCTAAGTGAAGCCTCCGTGTTCAGATGCAGTATATCTCTGAATACTTGTTGCTGGGGGCAACCGCCTGGGAGATTGGCCGTTTGCTTTTTTGTATGGGGCCTTCCAGGTGGCCACCGTGAGATACAGGATGCTGGACTAGATGGGTTCCGCTGGGCTCTCCTTATGTACAAACCGGACAGAAATTCCATTTCCCCCCACCTATACCTAATCTGTACCACCCTTTCAAGTTCAATTGGCCATTCTGGCAGGGGCTGATGGGATTTGTAGTCCATGAACATCTGGAGAGCTGCAGGTGGCAAACCTCTGTACTAGTGGATAGGGGTGAGACTTTGGTCTGAATGTATGAATGTCTCTCGTCCCTGGAAGAATTTTTCATATGGAGAAATCCCTGAAGTATTTTCATCTTCCTTTCCCGTGGAAGAAGGTAATAAAGGGAAGGCTGGTTAATAGCTCTAGCATTGAAAGTTTCTTGAGGCACATGGAGTACTTAGGAAGAGAAATCTTTGGTGGTCTTCCCTAGTACTTGTGAAGATTTAGGGACATATCCTAAGCAAGCCCAAAGAAGCTTTCTTCCAATAAAGTTTTCTTAGGATTTGTGGTGTTTATATGGTACCATTCGTCTGAGTGTCCTGTGGAGCCAGATGTGCTTTGCTTAAATGCTTTTAGGCAGAAATTCAATGTTTACTGCAGCTGCAGGCTGTTTGTATAGCGATCCTCTCTCCCCAAACCTATATTTTAAAGAAATCTTTATTGTATCATTTGCTGGCTTCGAGCGGCATGCATGTTCTCTGTGCAGTAAAAGAGCATCTGCTAAAATAGCAGCGGTTTAGAGAGCGCGTCGGAAGCATCTTTAAATAATTGTGGCGACTGTCCCGACAGTCTTGTAAGGTAGGCCAGTATAATCATCGCCCATCGTGGGGTGGCTGGAAACGGCTTGTTTTAAGGATGACGAAAGTTGGTAGCAGGGGTAAGCGTTGAACCAGAGGCTCCGTGCCTTCCAGCGGTTAGCCGTGTTTGTTCCTGCGCTGTTGCTATATTGTCTGTTGCAGTATGCGCTTCGGGGAGAGGGGATGCATTGTGAAACTGGGCATGCAGTGATTAATTGCATGGATTTATGATATAGCTCCTCCTCCTGTTCTCTCTCTGCCTTCCCCCCCCCCCCCCTTGTTCTTTTGCGGCAACTAGACAATTGTAAGGGAAAACCACCCGTCCGAGCTGTGCTTAATTCTGGCACACTCTGCGCCTTCTTACTTAGATACGCTCTCTAGTTGCTTGGCTGGTCTCTTGCATTATTTAGAGAGAAGGGAGGCATGCGTGCCTATATATATATAAAGGGAAAACCTCACCGTGCGAACCCACCAAGCAGAACATGGGGGGGGGGGGGGAGCGCTGTAGCGGTTTATCGCCAAGAGTGGGTAACTCGCGTAGAGATCAAAGGCCGTTCTCGCTTTTTACTAGGTGAAGATTTCCATCAGAGTCAATATTAAATAAAAGCAGCCGAGGCGCGTATTTGCCTGGCAGCGCGCTGGTTTTCATTGTGCACCTTTTGCAGCGATCTGAGCTCCGTTGGCACTTGCGCTCGCAGGAGCCTCCAGCTGCCTGTAGCAGCTGTTGGCCCTGACGGTTGCTAAGGGTTGGCCTGGAAAACTCCCCTGCAGGCAAAGAGCCCAGCAGTATTTATTTATTTAGTACACTTTTATCCTTCCCTTCCTCCAAGGGGCTTATTGTGGCCGCCGTGGTTCTCTTTCCTCTCCTTATCCTTCTAACAGCCCTTTGAGGCAAGTTAGGCTGAGAGAGACTGGCCCAGGGTCGTTTGGTGAGTTTCACGGGAGACAAGAAGGAGGAGGAGGAGGAGGAGGAGAAGGAAAAGAAGAAGAAGAAGGAAAAGAAGGAGGAGAAGGAAAAGAAGAAGGAGAAGGAAAAGAAGAAGGAAAAGAAGAAGAAAAGAAGAAGAGTTTGGATTTATATCCCCCCTTTCTCTCCTGTAGGAGACTCACAGGCTTACAATCTCCTTTTCCTTCCCCCTCACAACAAACACCCTGTGAGGTGGGTGGGGCTGAGAGAGCTCCAAAGAGCTGTGACTAGCCCAAGGTCACCCAGCTGGCGTGTGTGGAAGAGCACAGGCTAATCTGAATTCCCCAGATAAGCCTCCACAGCTCAGGCGGCAGAGCGGGGAATCAAACCCGGTTCCTCCAGATTAGATACACGAGCTCTTAACCTCCTACACCCCCTCCTACACCCCTTCACAACAAACACCCTGTGAGGTGGGTGGGGCTGAGAGAGCTCCAAAGAGCTGTGACTAGCCCAAGGTCACCCAGCTGGCGTGTGTTGGAGTGCACAAGCTAATCTGGTTCACCAGATAAGCCTCCGCAGCTCAAGTGGCAGAGCGGGGAATCAAACCCGGTTCTCCAGATTAGAGCGCACCTGCTCTTAACCACTACACCACCTTGGCTCAAGGAATTTGCCCCTGGACTTCCACTCGGATCGCTGCATTGCACATGGTAGCAGCGAGTGTGATGAGGAGTCTGAAAAGGTAGGGAAGGCGCCGTCTGGAGGGCTGCAGCAGACTTTGGAGCTGGGAGATGCTACAGGCAACCGGAGGCTTCCATTTGTTCAGACCCCTGTGGAGACCCACACTGCTAAAATGGGGTAATTGCAAAACGTGTCCAAAGATCTTTGTGTTTGAGGCCTGGTTTGATGTTCCAGTGCAAATCGGGTGAAAAATTAGAGCAGAGGTGTCCAGCTCTGACGTTTCAGGTGTTCGTGGACTACAATTCCCATCAGCCCCTGCCAATTGGCCATGCCAGCAGGGGCTGATGGAAATTGTAGTAATTGGCCATGGCAGTAGAGGCTGATGGGAATTGTAGTCTATGAACATCTGAAGTGCCAGAGTTGGACACCCCTGAATTAGAAGAACCAGGCGATTGTATGGGATTCTTGGGGTGCGCAGCACACACATTGTTCAGCCTTGTGTACTTAGAAGAAGAAGAAGAAGAGTTTGGATTTATATCCCCCCTTTCTCTCCTGCAGGAGACTCAAAGGGGCTTACAATCTCCTTGCCCTTCCCCCCTCACAACAAACACCCTGTGAGGTAGGTGGGGCTGAGAGAGCTCGAGAAGCTGTGACTAGCCCAAGGTCACCCAGCTGGCGTGTGTGGGAGTGCCCAGGCTAATCTGAATTCCCCAGATAAGCCTCCACAGCTCAGGCGGCAGAGCTGGGAATCAAACCCGGTTCCTCCAGATTAGATGCATGAGCTCTTAACCTCCTACGCCACTGCTGCTCCAGAACTATAGGTGAATACATAGGGGCGCCTGAATATGCGCTTGCGTTATTTCTTGGTTGAAAGTCAACTTCCAAAACTGAGAACATGTAGATCAGGGGTCTGCAACCTGTGGCTCTCCAGATGTTCATGGACTACAATTCCCATCAGCCTCTGCCAATGGGCCATGCTGGCAGGGGCTGATGGGGATCGTAGTCCATGGACATCTGGAGAGCCGCAGGTTGCAGACCCCCGATGTAGATTCCGTGACCTGTTATCGCTTCGGCAAACAGAAGCAAAATGACACGTCTCTTGCGCAAAGCTTATTTTTCGCCCGCTGTTGGAACAGCAGGCAAGGTGTCCCATCTGTTGGGAATGCTGCTTTTCTTTCCTTCCGCAGTTTCGACAAGTGCATCTTATCTTTCTAGCCCTGTGGACTAGAACCGTGGTGGCGAACCTTTGGCACTCCAGATGTTCATGGACTACAATTCCCGTCAGCCCCTGCCAGCATGGCCAATTGGCCATGCTGGTGGGGGCTGATGGGAATTGTAGTCCATAACATCTGGAGTGCCAAAGGTTCGCCACCACTGGACTAGAAACTTACTTTTTCTTTTAAGGTGAACACCAAGATCCCTGAGAGGTCGACTCTGAGATCAGAACCCAGAAACTCCGTGGTTCCACTTATGGGACCTGTCGTAGCCCTGAAAGTCCCCGGAGATTCTTCTGAGAGTTGGAGCTTTTGATGCTTGTGACAAGGGGGAGGAGACCCCATGGTCTTTGCGTGCTTCCTTTTTATCCAGACCTTTGCATGGGAGAGTCTCTCTAGAACTGGCTCACTAGCCCCCTCGTAGTGTGAGAGCTTTCTAGTGCGCTCCACACATTATATTAGACCAGTGATGGCGAACTTTTTCGAGACCGAGTGCCCAAACTGCAACCCCAAACCCACTTATTTATCGCAAAGTGCCAACACGGCAATTTAACCTGAATACTGAGGTTTTAGTTTAGAAAAAAAAGTTGGCTCAGAGGCGTGCACTACTCAGAAGTAAGCTTGGTGGTAGTCGGTGTCTTTGCTTTGAAGCAACCATGCAACTCTTCCAATGGGTGAATCACAACCCTAGGAGGATTTACTCAGAAGCAAGCCCCATTGCCAGCAACTGAGCTTACTCCCAGGTAAAGGATCGCACTTTAGTTCTTCCCATGAAAATCAGTGGGGTTTAACAGCGCTTAACAGGGTTACTTACACTGATTCCCCAAAACTAGGTCTTAGGTTTAATGCTAATCGAGCCCAGCGGCCCGGACCAGCCTAGATGTGGGGGGGGGGGCACTCTGTTTGCGCGTGCCCACAGAATGGGCTCTGAGTGCCACCTCTGGCACCCGTGCCACAGGTTCACCACCACTGTATTAGACAATGGAGGCCTACAATTGCCCCACCGATATCTGGCATGGGGCGAGGATTCCTGTTTGCAACCGATTTCATTATTTTATTCTGGGACGTGAAATGGGGTTTCTTCTTTTTCTTTTTTCCTTTTCCATCGCTGTCCAGTAGCAGGCTAGCCCAGCAGCTATTTTTAGCTACAGCTGGGTTATGAAACCTTAGAACTAGCCAGGTTTAAAAAAAAAATGCGCTCAAAGGAACGAGAAGCTGTTCCTTGAAACTGAGCTGGAGAATCTGGTTAACCCTTCTTTCTGGGTGAGAGAATTTTATGACATTAGCCCGTTGGTTATGGGGGTGGGGGGGCGTCTGCAGGGATAATGGCCAGGTTAAGCAGCAGGGTTGGGGGAGATGTAATTGGGCTGTTTGGGGGAAGCGTTCGGCATTTGATGGGAAGATGCCAAAATGCCGAGGTTCATACAAGCGCACATTGCTGCATTTCCCTTGAATCAGTGTGTGCGTTTGGGCCCGTCAATGAAATATGTAAATTAGCTCCGTTGAGAAGGACTGATTTTTAGACGACACAAGGAATTAGAGACGTCTGTCAGGGGGGTCAGATCCAAGGGGATATCGCCCTTATTTTGATGCTGCAAAAACGAAGAACGCAAACACGTGAACCAGCAACAGATTTTATTTTTATTTATTAACTTATTTTTGAGATTTTTATACCGCCCAACCCCCGAAGGGCTCTGGGCGGTGTACAACATAAACTTCATATAACATGTACAAGCAAATCCCATTAATTAATAAATGTAAATATAAAGTTAAAATTTTAAATTTTAAAACATTTAAAACACAGCGGTAAAGTCAATAAAATGGCGTCAGCAATACCCCAATTAAACCCTCCCGAAGAGGGGGAAACAGAGGAAAAAGTGGGTCCCCTAGATGACAAGGGGCTCCGAAACCGGAGGAATGGAAGGGGCACCTCATCAGCGGCTGGACACTCCAAAAGCCCGGTGGAACAACTCAGTCTTACAGGCCCTGCGGAATTCACCAATGTCCCGCAGGGGCCGGACAGCTGGAGGAAGAGTGTTCCACCATGCAGGGGCCAAGGCAGAGAAGGCCTTGGCCCGAGTGGAGGCACTTTTCATGGGAAATGCAGGGTGCTAGCAGCTTGGCCTGGAAGATGCTACTCTGCATTGGTTCAGCCTCACCTGGAATATTGTGTACAGTTCTGGGCACCGTAATTCAGGAAGGACATTGACAAACTGGAACGGGTCCAGAGGAGGGCAACCAAAATGGTCAAAGGTCTGGAATCTGTGCCCTACGAGGAGAGGTTTAGGGAGCTATGGGGATGTTTAGTTTGGTGAAGAGAAGGTTAAGAGGTGACATGATAGTCATGTTTAGATGTTCGAAGGGATGTCATGTTGGTGAGGGAGCAAGCTTGTTTTCTGCTGCTCCAGAGACTAGGACCAGGAGGAATGGGTTCAAGGTGAAGGGAAAGAGATTCCAATATAAGATCCACAAACTCGCGTGGAACACAGGTGCTGGCTCAAGCAATTTATATTACCTGTTAGTTACTTGTAAAGTATGCCAAATTGTTGGCTATTAGACTTATCAAACTATTCTATCTCTATAACACACATATATCTCCACTTTAAATCCAATTCATGCAACAATTTATTACAAGACAACCTTCTCTCAAGTCCATAATCCTGTATTTGTTCAACCAACAATGTCCGTAATCTTGTAAATATTGCGTCAATGTCATCCGTTGTGACTGTAATACAAGTTCATAACAATTAATCCTGAATTGGTGGCTTGAATTACTTATAAATACCGTCCCAGTTCAAGGGCAGTCAAATTTCTCATCATTTTCAGTTGTATATATTTCAATCCACTACCTAGGAGTGTGGTGGAGTCTCCTTCTTTGGAGGTTTTTAAACAGAGGCTGGATGGCCATCTGTCAGGAGAGCTTTGATTGCATGATCCTGTATTTTAGGGGTTGGACTGGATGGCCTTTAGGATCTCTTCCAACTCTATTTATTGCATTTCATATTCACATTGATACCCCGCCCTTCCCGGCTATGATTCTGTGGAAGAATACACATGTACAAGGTCTAGGCATCCAAGCATAGATATCAGTGTTGGCAAACGGGTGCCAGAGGTGGCACTCAGAGCCCTCTTTGTGGGCACTCGCGCACAGAGTTCATCATGTGGGAGGGGGGTGGAATATCCCCCCCACACACACATACATCTAGGCTGGCCTGGACATGATCCTTTACCTGGGAGTAAGCTCAGTTGTTGGTATGGGGCTTGCTTCTGAGTAAACCCTCCTAGGATTGTGATTCACCCATTTGCAGCGTCGCCCAGTTGCTTCACCAAGCTTACTCCCGAGTAACGCGCGCCTTGGAGCCAACCGTTTTTTCTAAACTAAAACCTCAGTATTCTGGTTAAATTGCTGTGTTGGCACTTTGCGATAAATAAGTGGGTTGTGGGTTGCAATTTGGGCACTCGGTCTCAAAAAGGTTCGCCATCACTGATATATATATATATATAAAGCAAAGAGGAGTTATTGTTATATGAAGGTGCCAAGCTTTCACAGGTAAGCACAATTCATGCTTGCAAAATAGCCTCCCCTCAGTCGGCTGGGGCAAGCGGGAATTGTCTCCAGGCAACCCGGAAAGAAAATGTTGTTTTGCACATGGATTGGTGCGAGCGGGCAAGGAACGAAGCCATCCCTCCTTCCCTTGGGCTGGCCGCTTGTGGTCTTGGTGCTGAATTGGCACAAAGAGTTTTCGGGCAGCGTTGCAGCATCTTGATGGACATCTAGTTTTCAGAGGAGGGCTGACTCCTGCTTGTAAATATCATAGTTACAGAGGGCACCTTTGTGTGCTAGGTTTGGGCTAAGGGCATATCCTAATCCAGTGGTGGCGAACCTTTGGCACTCCCGATGTTATGGACTACAATTCCCATCAGCCCCTGGCCAATTGGCCAGGCTGGCAGAGGCTGATGGAAATTGTAGTCCATAACATCTGGAGTGCCAAAGGTTCGCCACCACGGTCCTAATCTATTTCTGCAGCCCATCTGCCCCAGGGACAGTTCCGCCTAGGTCCCAAATATGATGGCATTCTTGATTTTGCGTGTGTGGGTGAACTTATGGGCATGCCCACCCTGAAGGGGAATCGTGAGGGGGAGAAAGTTCTTCTTATGCCGAACATTTTTCTTCGAGATTGTTGCATTTCTCCAGGAAACAGGGTAGCTGTTATTTACAGCCCTGGCGTCTGAAAATAACTGCAGCGTGGGTGGGTGTTAACAGCCTGAACACTGGTAATGCGCGGGCATGTATTATGGGACCATAGATTAGGAGGGCTTGTTTTCTCGGCTGTAAATCATCTCTTGCCCAATGCCAGTGCCCACACGGCTGGCACCGGCCTCCCCAGGCGGAAAGCCCAGCTTTTGCCAAAGGCCGCGGCCAGCTCTGTATTCACGTGGCCAAGGCTGGCTTGCAGAGTTCTGTTTACAATTGCTCAAGCCCGGCCTGGCGTCAGGGGGCCAAAGAACCCTGTGGCCAGATGTCCTCAGTTTCACTTTTGCGAACGGTGGCTTGGACATTTCGACAGCGATGTGGTTGGTGGCTCTTTTACTGTTTTATTATTTTAAAAAAGCCACCATCCTAGGAAATGTGATGCCTCTGATTTGGGGGGTGGGCGGGGGGTCAGGCTGTGGTTATTCAGTGGCAACGTGGAAAGGCACTCTGCACATGCCCAGAAACACGTCATGGTGTTCTCCAATCTGTAGAACCTGGTTTGATTCCCTGGAGAACCTGGTTTGATTCCCCTACGCAGCAGTGGCGTAGGAGGTTAAGAGCTTGTGTATCTAATCTGAAGGAGCCGGGTTTGATTCCCTGCTCTGCTGCCTGAGCTGTGGAGGCTTCCCTGGGGAATTCAGATTAGCCTGTGCACTCCCACACACGCCAGCTGGGTGACCTTGGGCTAGTCACAGCTTCTCAGAGCTCTCTCAGCCTCACCTACCTCACAGGGTGTTTGTTGTGAGGGGGGAAGGGCAAGGAGATTGTAAGCCCCTTTGAGTCTCCTGCAGGAGAGAAAGGGGGGATATAAATCCAAACTCCTCCTCCTCCTCCTCCTCCTCCTCCTCCTCCTCCTCTTCTTCTTCTTCTTCTTCTTCTTCTTCTTCTTCTTCTTCTTCTTCTTCTTCTTCTTCTTCTTCTTCTTCTTCTTCTTCTTCTTCTTCTTCCGCCTCCTCCTCCACATGAAGCCTCCTGAGTGACAGTTTTGAGCTCTCTCCAAACTCTCTTGGCTCCACCTGCCACACAGGGTGGGGAGAGAAAAGGGAAGGTTTTGTAAGCTGCTTGAAGACTCCTTGCTGCTGAGAAAAGCAGGGTATAAATCCAAACAGTTCTTCTCGTCGTCTTAGCATTATTTACTTTGCACGTTCCACAAATGTTTCCGTGGCGTTCAAGCAGATTGGAGGCAGCGAGCATTTCCTGAGTGTCGAAGGCAGTGTTCCGAAAGGGGGTTTATCTAAGGGGCAGAGCTGTAACCCCCCCTTGTGGCTATTTCCTGCAGTGCAGGCTGGGCACTGGCCGAGTTCTTTGCCTTTCTCTAAAATCCTCAAATCCTCACACATCTACTTAATCTACTGGTATCTGGAGCCTATCATTTCTGCTTTGCAAACCCCATGGCCCAGACATGTGTGTAATTTATTCAGGGAGTTGCTTTCTCCTTTGGGATAGCTGATCCCGCAGGAAGCCTGGGGTAACTGGCACCAAAATATTTGCTGTGGGTATCTCTGGAGAGGAGGGTGGCTTCAGTCATCGAAAGGCCCTGTGTCCCTTCTTGCTTAGGGTTTAAATCCCTTCCCTCCTCCGGTCTTGCTACAAAACATCAGGTTTGAGGTCGGCCCTTGAGAATCTCCCTTCCCTCTTTGCTGCAACCGCCCACCCCCCGCCTCTGAAGGTTGGCTGTTCAAATAAGAGTGGAACGCACATCTGGGCTAAATATTTGTTAGAAAGTATTCCCAAGATAGCTGGAGTCGGCCGTGCCAGAGAGGAATTCCTGCTGGCGGCTCAATCGGCTCCATGGTGTACTTTTGTTCGAGAATGCTGTTCCCCGTCAAGCAGATGAGTAAGAAGCCCAAAGCCCGGAACAAAATGTCTCTCTCGGAAGTTTACGAAAGGGGGTGAGATTCGCCTCTTTAAAGACGGTCTCTCTTCCCTGCTCTCTTTCGCTTCGACGAGGGTTTCCCAGAATTTTAATAGCTGTGGCGTGTTCTTTTAAAATTACACAGGAAGGTTATGGGTTCTTGTTGCAGGGGGCCCCGACACGGTGCCCAGGGGCGCCCGCCGACACCTTTCTTGCTGCCCACCAAGTCATTTTAGAAAGTTGATGGCCCAGCAAGGCTTTTGATCACCTGTGCATCTGCATTGGAATTCTGACACAGTCTGATTCTGATGTGTGCGTTTTATGGACACCTCAGAATTGGACTGTATTAGAATTCCAAAGGCGCTGCCAGCTCTCAGAAATGCTGGGCACCCCTGCTTTAGAAGTAGCCCTTCATGAGAGTGCTTGTGTGTCTCTGCATGAGTTACTGTCCTGGGCCTCCCCTCTGGAAGCGGGACGTTTGGCTGGGTCTCTGCAATGGTGTTATCCTTCTTAATGCTACTTCATCATACTTTTTTCAAATGCCATCCCTGCATTCTTTATAACAGCCCTGTAAAGGAGGCCAGTTGTGTTATTCATTTACGGAATATGGCTAAGAAGAGTTTGGATTTATATCCCCCCTTTCTCTCCTGCAGGAGACGCAAAGGGGCTGACAGTCTCCTTGCCCTTCCCCCCTCACAACAAACACCCTGTGAGGTAGGTGGGGCTGAGAGAGCTCCGAGAAGCTGTGACTAGCCCAAGGTCACCCAGCTGGCGTGTGTGGGAGTGCCCAGGCTAATCTGAATTCCCCAGATAAGCCTCCACAGCTCAGGCGGCAGAGCTGGGAATCAAACCCGGTTCCTCCGGATTAGATACACGAGCTCTTCACCTCCTACGCCACTGCTGCTAAGATAAGCTGGGCTTCCTTAAGACCACCTAGCAAATACATTGGCCCCTTCCGCACATGCAGACTAATGCACTTTCAATCCACTTTGCAGCTGTGCAGAATAGCAAAATCTATTGGCAAACAGTTGTGAAAGTGGTTGGAAAGTGCATTATTCTGCATGTGCTGAAGGGGCCATAGACAAGGCAAAGTTTTAGGTGCTGGGTGGTGGGCTATGCCGTGCCCCTCTTGCCCACCAATTCAGAAGGGGGGGCAGGGAGAACAGTCGAATTTCTTACCGAGGCTCTCCCGAGGTGGCCTTTGGAAATCTAAACTGGGCGGCTTTCCAGTTTTCAACAATCAAGCCAAGGGCTGGAGAAGACAACAGGATTGATGCCATCGGGGTGAGCCGGGGAGAAATCGCACTAAAAGCTTTCTCACATTAATTAAGAATAAAGTATTGCTTGATTCTGGGCCGTAGCCTATTGATGATGCAGTAAAACAATGGACATTCTTTCCCTTCTTAAGTGGTACCTTTTTGCATCTCTCTCTCTCTCTGATAGAGAGAAATAATTCAAGCTGCTTCCTCCTTCTCCTCTCTCCCTTAACGTGCCCCAGAACCCATCCCCTGATATGTTGCTTGAAAGGGTGGTTTAAGCCTGGTGCAGATAGAGGAACTAACCATTTCTGACCATGTGCAAAATGCCTTTGGTTCACCACTGAGTGCCCTCCGTGTCTGTGATTTGTGATTTTGGGATATGTGTGAACCCATGATTATGCCTTGTAACAAATTAGACCAGGGGTCTGCAACCTGCGGCTCTCCAGATGTTCATGGACTACAATTCCCATCAGCCCCTGCCAGCATGGCCAATTGGCCATGCTGGAAGGGGCTGATGGGAATTGTAGTCCATAGCATCTGGAGTGCCAAAGGTTCGCCATCACTGCACTAGGGTGTTGTGGGTTTTCTGGTTGTGGTATCAGCGGGCTCCACGGTGCCCATGGCCACCATGTTGGGGACCCCCGGGTGACACTGTGAAAATGGGTTTTTACACATGAGATTTGTGTCGATACGAAGATAACGCAAGTAAAAACATCATAGCCCCCTCTCCTCATTATTATTTTTAATTGTTTAAATTCTACGTTCGTAAAGTGGTGGTTGTTTTGTTTTTTTTGCCTACCCCGGTGGGATCTCGTCTTAATTTAGAACATAATTAAGCAGGCGGGCTTCAATTGCGGAGGCGTCCCGGCAGCTCCAGGGGCCGGGGGGGGGGGGGGTACACCTGGGACGTCTTGTGTTGTTGCCGAAGATTCGCGGCTGCGGCAAAACCGTTCAGCTCAGCTGTGCTCCAGAGGCAAGATGGCTTTGGCAAGCCAGTTTTTGCCGTAGGGACCTACCTGCCCCCCGGAAGGCCTTGCTCGAAACTTTGTGACTCCTTTCCAGCTTGGCCTTTGTGCACCGAGCTTTTTGGGGCCTTGCAGAATCACCAGTATAGAACAGCCCCTCCTTACCAACAAAGGTGCCAGATATTTTTTTTCCCCCCTGGCAGGAGGGAGAGCTCTGCCGTTGGTCGCCGCCAGCAGAAAATCTGGGGATTGAGCATCTGGCAGTGAGCTTAGCCCGTTTGGAAGGCTGTTGGCTCCGGCACAGGCCCCTTCGGGCTCGGGAAAGCAGTCCAAAGTCCTTCTGGGCAGGCAGGGGACTTGTGCGTGTCTCTGGATTACAGCCCGGATCAGGTTTTTGCGTGGCGGCAAGGGCAAACATGCTTGCCCGCCAGAGAATAAGGGTGCTGAGAAGGAAGCAGAGTTTTAAAGGGCAGGATGGGCGCCATTGTCGTGGCGTAGGAGGTTAAGAGCTCGTGTATCTAATCTGGAGGAACCGGGTTTGATTCCCCGCTCTGCCGCCTGAGCTGTGGAGGCTTATCTGGGGAATTCAGATTAGCCTGTGCACTCCCACACACGCCAGCTGGGTGACCTTGGGCTAGTCACAGCTTCTCAGAGCTCTCTCAGCCCCACCTACCTCACAGGGTGTTTGTTGTGAGGGGGGAAGGGCAAGGAGATTGTAAGCCCCTTTGAGTCTCCTTGCAGGACAGAAAGGGGGGATATAAATCCAACCTCCTCCTCCTTTTCCTCCTCCTCCTCCTCCTCCTCCTCCTCCTCCTCCTCCTCCTCCTCCTCCTCCTCTTCTTCTTCTTCTTCTTCTTCTTCTTCTTCTTCTTCTTCTTCTTCTTCTTCTTCTTCTTCTTCTTCTTCTTCTTCTTCTTCTTCTTCTTCTTCTTCTTCTTCTTCTTCTTCTTCTTCTTCTTCTTCTTCTTCTTCTTCTTCTTCTTCTTCTTCTTCTTCTTCTTCTTCTTCTTCTTCTTCTTCTTCTTCGATGCTGCTTGCATGGAGGGATGTTCCACACGGTCCCTGAGTCCTTGCTAGTGCATCTCTGTGGCTGAACGGCATGCTTCCAAAGCATTCAGCCAGGTGCGGGGCAGAACATGTCCCAGACAACCAGGGGAAGGTATCTCTGTGTGCGGCAGCGTCTCTCTGGTCCAGATGATGGCCAAAAAGCCATCCTGGGCTGGCCGACCCGTCGTCTCGGCTCCCTCTCCTTGACACAAGACAGTTATATCAGCACAGAAGCAATGGGATAAGCTGGGGAAACATGGCTGTGTTCTAGCAGCATTCTCTCCTGACGTTTCGCCTGCATCTGTGGCTGGCATCTTCAGATCCTCTGAAGATGCCAGCCACAGATGCAGGCGAAACGTCAGGAGAGAATGTTGCTAGAACATGGCCATACAGCCCGGAAACCACACAGCACCCAAGTGATTCCGGCCGTGAAAGCCTTCGACAATACATTAAGCTGGGGAAAGTTTGCTTGAGGCTGGGCAGGGAGAATCGGTCACTTCCGTAGAATGTCGTCTCTCTCTTTCTGGTGTCCTGCATTTGCTCCAGTTCGAGACGGCCTGTTCTACCTGCAAAAACCAGCGGTCCAGCACCAGACGTGATATGCGAGAAAACCAGCACGAAGGTCAAGCGCAGGTGTTGTGTCGGCCGTGCTGAGAACTGGAGGGGGGAATTGAGACGCCTCCCTGATCCCACGGGCTTTACCCTTCAAGGGCCTGCAGTGCTGGAATTGCCCCGATCTCCACGTTACATACATCAGGTCCCCTGGAGAAAATAATGACTTCGGAGGGCAGGTGCCATAGATTCCAGCTGAAACCTCTCCCCGGTTTTTCCCTTTCCACAGGCGTCGTCTCCAAATCTCCAGGAGTTTTACAGGCCGTGGCAACCGTTTCCCCTCCGATTTGGTGGGCAAAGGGAGCTGAGCTTGTTGCTGTGTTGTAACACGGTTTCCACATGGATGGTTTTAGGAGGGGTCTCATTTCATCATCCCTTAAAGATTTCTTGACCCGGTCCCGTATCCCTGGGCACAGACACGGTAACAGGCAGCTTCCCATGTTCTTGGCTAGGGTTTTTCAGACTTTTGCTCGGGGAGCAGCTAATTCCAGCTAAAGCGGAGGTCTGCCACCTGCGGCTCTCCAGATGTTTGTGGACTACAGTTCCCATCAGCCCCTGCCAGCATGGCCGATTGTAGTCCACGAACATTGGGAGAGCCGCAGGTTGCAGACCCCTGAGCTAAAGGGAGGGACCAGATTGAGTAACTTTGGGTCGGGGGGGCAGATGGATTAAGAAACACAGACTTTATATAGAAGAAGAAGAGTTTGGATTTATATCCCCCCTTTCTCTCCTGGAGGAGACTCAAAGGGGCTTACAATCTCCTTGCCCTGCCCCCCTCACAACAAACACCCTGTGAGGTAGGTGGGGCTGAGAGCTCAGAGAAGCTGTGACTAGCCCAAGGTCACCCAGCCGGCGTGTGTGGGAGTGTACAGGCTAATCTGAATTCCCCAGATAAGCCTCCACAGCTCAGGTGGCAGAACGGGGAATCAAACCCGGTTCCTCCAGATTAGATACACGAGCTCTTAACCTCCTACGCCACTGCTCCTCCCACCATCCTCCCCCTTTCACTTTGTTCACCAAAGGACAATTCAGTGAACCATCTTCCGCGATCAGCAAAATTGCAAAGGGCAGTCCTGGCCTCTAGTGAATATTTAACTTCTCTTGCGCGATACTGGGCGGAAGAGTCGCAGCTGTGTGCCGTCCAAGAAGGCACTGGCTTCGCGTTATGCAACGTCGCAGCGAAGGTTTTTCAAGAACGACTCGACGGAGGGGTTGGGAAATTAGGGCAGTTGGCACGGGTTGGCTTTTTGAGTCTCTTTAGGCGGAACGGGCGCCGTGTTAGAGATGGACGATCTCATTCGGGTCAGTGGGAGAGAGCAGATCTTATGAAATCCAAGGAAGAACTGGAGTCAGAAGCCCAGTTTGAGCTGACTTGGAAGAATAATGATATTATTTATTAAGTTTATTACATTTCTGGACCGCTCTCCCCATTGCAACAGGCTTGGAGCAGCTTGCAACAACTGAATTCACATAAAATCAATACAGTCAATATCAGACATTACATGGTATCTTACAGTGAAAATGAGGAGGGTCAATTTGAGACTTGGGATAGTTACAGGTGTTAGAACAGGGGTCTGCAACCTGCGGCTCTCCAGATGTTCATGGACTACAAATCCCATCAGCCCCTGCCAGCATGGCCAATTGAAGAAGAGTTGAAGAGTTTGGATTTATACTCTGCTTTTCTTAGCCTTCAAAGTAGTCTCAAAGCTGCTTACAATTGCCTTCCCTTCCTTCCTGCCCACAACAGGCACCTTGTGAGGTAGGTGGGGCTGAGAGAGTTCTGAGAGAACTGTGACTGACCCAACGTCACTCAGCAGGCTTCATGTGGAGGAATGGGGAGAAAAGCTTGTTCACAGCTGGGAATAGGCCCAGCCCAGATGGGAAATGTAGGCTCCATTTCAAACTGCTCATTTAGTCCCCCTAAATCAGGGGTCTGCAACCTGCCGCTCTCCAGATGTTCATGGACTACAATTCCCATCAGCCAATTGGCCATGCTGGCTGGGGCTGATGGCAGTCGTAGTCCATGAACATCTGGAGAGCCGCAGGTTGCAGACCTCTGCCCTAAACTGATCCCGGGGGTGGGGGTGGGGGATGATTTCAGTTATCTGCATGTATTTATCTCTATTTTGTCTGTCTTCATCTTTTATTAATAGGCACCTTCTTTAAAAGATCATTTTTTTTTGCTAAAGGATCCCCCCTTCTCTTTACAGCAGGGGTGTCCAACTCTGGCGCATCAGATGTTCATGGACTACAATTCCCACCAGCCCCCCAATTGGCCATGCCAGCAGGGGCTGATGGGAATGGTAGTCCATGAACGTCTGAAGCACCAGAGTTAGACACCCCAGCTTTACAGTATTAATACTCTTTGGCCTTTGCATCGAGAGGTTACTGCCCCTCAGAATTGTGGGCCCATGCCCCCTGGCCCGAGTGCCCCAGCTCCGTCCCGTCCTGTGAACATCGCACCTGGGCCAAAGGTTGGCAAAAGCAGGAACAGGACTTTGGGAACTGTGAAATAGGTGGTGGTGAGGGGGGGGGGGCAGGACGGAGGAACCAGTTACAGATGTTGGGTATTGGCCACGCCTCGGCCGCATTCCAGTCCGAGGCCTCGTTCCCATATTTACATGGGAACGCGCCGTCTTCTGTTCCCAAGCCCTGCTCCCTGGAAGCGGAGAGAGCTGTTTTCGAAAGGCTGCAGGGCTTTTCTGTGTTTGTTTGCTTGGGCAATTGAGAAAGAATGACGGGAATGCAGCAGTCTCGTGGAGGGCTGGATACGGTTTCGTTAGCGTGGTTGCTCCAGCGGGTAGCGATCAGCGGGGAGAGACGGGAGGCAGGTTTGCCTGCATTTTGGGGGGGGGGGTGTTCGTCCCCATGCTCTGTTTTTCGGCCGCAAGGGGCTGCGTTTCCCCACAGGGTTGCACGGGGTTGTTTGCACAGAGTTGTTTTGTTACTTAGCCAACACGGCCGCCGTGTACAAGGGGATTGACCTAGAGGCGCCCGTAAGACAGGGGTGACGCCGTGTTGCGCCAGATCGTGTTCTTCTGTCCTCCTCCTCCTCCTCCTGTCTTTTGCAAGGAGAACGTCAGGTTATGCAAAAAAATCCAACCTGTGAAGCAAGTGGAAAGAAGAACTCTAGGCCAGGAAGCGCCGAGCGCCAGGCCCGGCACTCGCGTTTCTCGAACCCCATCCCTCCCTGCTGCCGCGCTCGCTGCAAGGCGGCTCCAAATTGGTTTGGGCTCTCGAGGCCAGCAGCCCAAAGCCGAGGAGCGAAAAGATTTCCTGAGCATGTGCAGAGGTTGTCGGCGTAGAGGTCAGGAACAGCTGGGGTTTCCTATGGCCTGTGGGTTGAAAGAGTTTGGATGTATACCCCCCTTTCCTCTCCAGTAAGGAGACTCAAAGGGGCTTACAATCTCCTTGCCCTCTCCCGCTCCCACAGCAAACACCCTGTGAGGTGGGTGGGGCTGAGAGAGCTCCGAAGAACTGTGACTCGCCCAAGGTCACCCAGCTGGCGTGTGTGGGAGTGCACAAGCTAATCTGGTCCGCCAGATAAGCCTCCACAGCTCAAGCGGCAGAGCGGGGAATCGAACCCGGTTCTCCAGATTAGAGTGCACCCGTTCTTAACCAGGACACCACGCTGGTTGCCCTAAGAAGGTGTCTTGGGAGCTGGATTCTCAGCGCAGTCCCGTGCGGAGTTTCTCCGCTGTAAGCTCATTGAGGTCAGTGGAATTAGGCTAGAGGGATTGTGTAGGATTGCCCAATCTTGCCTCATCCTGAGTAGGTTGTCCTCAGAGGCGTCGTGGAGCGGAGCAGTAAACGTTCACGAAGCTGCCTCTCCCGAGTCAGGACTTTGGCCCGTCCAGGTGAGTGCCGTCTGTTCAGACTGGCAGCCGCTCTCCGCGATCACAGGCTGAAACCTTTCGCATCACCGCTAACCTGATTGTCTTTGCTGGCGATGGCAGGGATCGAACTTGGGACCTTCCGCGGGCCGAGCAGAACCTCTCCCGCTGAACCACAGCCCCTCCCTAAGTCAGCTGTTCTCGGCACTGCCCTGGTTGCTTGCTTGTGGGTGGTTTGCAGCTTGAGGGCAGAGCATTGGTTTTTCATGGAGGAGACCTCGGGTTTCATCTCCGGCGCATCCGGGGGAGGGGGAGGAGGGGGGGTAGTAGTAGTAGTTTGGATTTATATCCCCCCCTTTCTCTCCTGCAGGAGACTCAAAGGGGCTTACAATCTCCTTGCCCTTCCCCCCTCACAACAAACACCCTGTGAGGTAGGTGGGGCTGAGAGAGCTCTGAGAAGCTGCGACTAGCCCAAGGTCACCCAGCTGGTGTGTGTGGGAGTGTACAGGCTAATCTGAATTCCCCAGATAAACCTCCACAACTCAAGCGGCAGAGCGGGGAATCAAACCCGGTTCCTCCAGATCAGAGTGCACCTGCTCTTAACCATTGCGCCACTGCTGCTCCTTTTCAAGGGGATGAAAAGCATATTTGATATTTTATTTTATTTATTATTTGATCGTCCACCCCTTCCCCACTTGAGCCCAGGGCAGCGTCGAACAATTTTTAATGCAATCTAAAAACCTTTGACATGTTTTAACACAGGGGTGTCCAACTCTGGTGCCCCAGATGTTCACGGAGTACAATTCCCATCAGCTCCCAATTGGCCCTTTCTGGCAGGGACTGATGGGAATCGTAGTCCATGGACATCTGGGGCACTGCTATTGGACACCTGTTTTAACGTCTCCTCAGTAATTGCAGTATTACAAGAGGTGACGCTTTCGAATCGTCTCAGTTTAACCCTGCAGAGCAAGTGACACTAAATAATATTCCGTCCCTGTCTGTTTTTTGGCCCGAAATCCTGAAGTTCTGGTTCTGGTCTTCGTTGCAGCAAAGGTCTGTCCTTGTAGAAAGCAGTTAGTTAAGTTCCAAAGTGTAGCCTCTTGAGCGTCCCCCGGGCGTGTGGACGGCTTGTGCAGTCCGGAATTGGTCTCTGCTTCTCAGCCTTGGTTATCTTCATCTACGAAATGGGTACAGCAAGGACCTAGCTCATTTGAGGCAGCCGCGAGGTGTGACGGAAAACTGGTTGCGAAGTGCCTTGTCTGTGCTCGAGCGCTTGTGCAATAATTCAAAACGACGGCGAGGTGGGATTTGAACTGGTTTGGCTTCTTTCGGTCGGTCTGCGGGCTCTGCCGGAGCCGTCTGCTGCCTGTTGCCATGGCTTCTGCCATAATCCCAGAGGCACCGAGAAGGTGTCTTTTAATAGCAGTAAGTCATGATGCATCACTGGATGCGTTTTGCACCTGCGAGGCGATGCTGAGGAGCTCTCAATCATTAGGCAGGGTGGTCGTCTTTGGTCCTGTACTTGAGTGGCTTCTACATGCTGGTCCTCAACATGGTGCCCGTGGGCCCCATAGCAACCACTGACACTTTTCCCGGTGCCCACCAATTGCTTAGTTATGTAGACCTTCCTCCCTGAAATATTGTGGTTGACCGTTCCGCCGTAGGCAGCCATTTTGTGATTGTGCCCACTCCCTGGTGTCAGAGGCACGAAACAGTTGGCAACTCCTGCTCTAGAACAGGGGCGTCCAACTCTGGTGCCCCAGATGTTCATGGACTACAGTTCCCATCAGCCCCTGCTTTGGCCATGCTGGCAGGGGCTGATGGGAACCGTAGTCCATGAACATCTGGGGCACCAGAGTTGGATGCCCCTGTTCTAGGGCAGGAGTTCTAGGTCTGTTGGCCATGCTGTTCTAGGGCTGTTCTAGCCCTGTTCTAGGGCTTTGGCCATGCTGGCATGGACTGATGGGAATCGTAGTCCATGAACATCTGGGGCACCAGAGTTGGACACCCCTGCTCTAGAGGAACCCCTTCTACCTTGAACTTGTGTTCCTGAGATCCTGTGGTCATTGTAGACTCCAAGGCATGTTTAGTTGATGCTGGCTCGGCCTAGCTGTTTCCTTGCATGGATGCAGAATGGGGGTGGGGTCTTCTGAAGGCTGGGTGATGGTCCAGAAACTTGTCTTCCCACTCCAATTACAGGTCTGATTGAGGGAACCCAAGATTTTCTGGAGCTGAGCAATAGGGCGGTGTGGTATAATGGCTAGAGTGATGGACTCGGTGGATCTGGGTGATTCAAATTCTGTCTCACAGGGTTATTTGTTGTGAAGGGGAACAATAGAAGAGAGGAGCTTGTTTTGATATAAGCTGCTCTGGGAAAGGTGGGGTAGAAATGAAGAAAAATAAATAAAAACTAAAATGACCGGGCGATATCTTCAGGACCGGCTGCTGCTGAGGGCTGTCTTGAGTAACAGGTTCTTTGCGTTTATTTTTCAGTTCCTCACCATGAGCGGAGTATTGAAACGGAAATATGACGAGCTGGAAGACGACGCCCCCTATTCCTCCTCCTCTTCCTCCTCCTCCCCTTTCTCTTCCTCCTCGGCTTCTTCAGGCTGGGAATCGGATGACGAAAACGCCCGAGGAGACATCAAGCCCGGCCCGGCCCTGAATGCCAACTTCACTCGTAAGTATGATGGCTGGGTGAGTATCAGATGTCGGGCAAGCTGACCTGGCCAGCACCATGGAAGCCTGTGGCGTGGAGTCGTATGCAGAATTTAAATTAGGCTGGAAACGTTGGGAATGACATGTTCAATTTAATTGTAGCACAGGCGGTCACAGTGCAGAATAGAGTGGTCCTGTTACATCCTTCAATCTAGACACTATGCTCCTATTGATGCAGCCCAAATGGCATTGGCTTTCTTTGCTGCCTTATCACACTTCCTGGCTTTGGGCCGCTCATACTCTCTTAGCCTTAACATGTCTTGGAGGATTGTTGTGCAGGTAAAATTGAAGAGAGAAGAATGGTGCAAACTGTTTGGGTCCCCATTAGGGGTAAAAGGGGTGGGGGGTTATAAGCAGGGCCGGTCCTAGTTAGTACTTGAATGGGAGACTACCAAGGAGCTCCAGGATCGCTAAGCAGAGGCAGCCAATGGCAAACCACCTCTTGCCTTGAAAATCCTACAGGATCGCCATAAGTCAGACATGACTTGGTGGTGCTTTAGAAATATGCAAACAAGGCAAATAAATAAAAGATTTCAAAGGCTTTTACTTGAAGCCCGGGAGAATTGCTGTCAATCACAGTAGGCAAGACTGAGCTAGGGAAATCGGTATTAGGATGTTGTGGGTTTTCCGGGTTGTCTGGCCGTGTTCCAGTAGCATTTTCTCCTCTGACGTTTTCGCCTGCATCTGTGGCTGGCATCTTCAGAGGGTCTGGTGGTACCACCAGACCCTCTGAAGATGCAAGCCACAGATGCAGGTGAAACATCAGGAGAAAATGCTACTGGAACACGGCCATACAACCCGGAAAACCCACAACACCCTAGCGATTCCGGCTGTGAAAGCCTTCAACACTACATAGAAATCAGTATTCCAGGCCCCATTATGCGTTCAGTTGGCACAGTAGCTGTATGTTCACATACGGAAACTAACAGGTTGGTTGAACACGAGTGGGGATCTAGATTTGAATCCAGTAACCCCTTTTTGTCAGGGTATCAAGTTTTGAAAGTCCATATCAGATACCAAGCGACGATCTAGTTACAGACCGACCACTTTCCCAAGCGATGCGGCTAGTAAATTTACTTGATGTGTTTGAGCTGCTCTTGGCCTAAGCCCGTGATGGCGAACCTTTGGCACTCCAGATGTTATGGACTAGAATTCCCATCAGCCTCTGCCAATTGGCCATGCTGGCAGGGGCTGATGGGAATTGTAGTCCATAACATCTGGAGTGCCAAAGGTTCGCCACCACTGGCCTAAGCGGAGAACGTCTTGTTTTCTTGGCGACTCGTCGTTTTGGACTTCTCCCCGGAGTCCTACGCAGATGACACTTAAACACTGTGCAGATGCAAGTTTTTCACCACCCTCGCCACAAAGGACAATTTATTTCAATCATGCAATCCCGGGCCGGACCTCTGAGAATAGTTTGCTCCTACGGTCCGCTTAGCAGCCACCGGCAAACGTGCTCCCGTCTTCGAATGCCTCGGAAAACTTCGCAGCAACAAAGGAGGCTTTCTTTTTGTTTTCTGGCTTTTGTGTGGCAACAATGAACTTTCTGTCTTCCCTGCCTCATTTGGGAAGGGGGGGGGGGAGGGTTACAAACAATTTGAGCAGAGACTGTAAAAGCTAAAGCAGAATATTAAAGTGCTAGTGGATAACGGGTCCCTGTTACAGCCATTCTTTCCCCGGCTCAGTGTGAAATATTTGTTTTGACATGACTGTCGCACCCCTTTTGACTGGATGGCAGAAATCAGGGGTATCTTGAGCATCGGGATTCCAGGGCAGAGGACTGAGGATGCTTCTAAGCAGTCACTGGGTTTGGCAACCACTATAGGCATCTGTGGGGCAGAGCTCCCTTTCTGCCCAGATTTTGCCCCACACTTTTTGTTAGCATGCAGTGTGTGAGAAGCTTAAATGCAAAGACTTAGGCACACAACCCTTCCTACATTTCTGGACCACAACACCTACCAGGTCATTGAGAGCTAGAGTGGTGTCATGGTTAAGAGCGGGTGGATTCTAATCTGGAGAACCGGGTTTGATTCCCCACTCCTCCACCTGAGTGGCAGAGGCTTATCTGGTGAACCAGATGCGTTTCTGCACTCCTACATTCCTGCTGGATGATCTTGGGCCAGTCATAGTTCTCTCAGAACTCTCTCAGCCCCACCTACCTCACAAGGTGTCTGTTGTGGGGAGAGGAAGGGAAAGGAACTTGTAAGCCACCTTGTATCTCCTTACAGGAGAGAAAGGTGGGATATAAATCCAAACTCCTCCTCCTCCTCCTTCTTCTCCTCCTCCTTCTCCTTCATTTTAAAGCCCCCTTTTTGGATATTTGGGGTAGTTTGCTGCAGTTTCTAAGGACCTCTTTGAAATAACCCTAGTTTTTAAAAAAATCTTCCATTAGATAGAAGTTGCAAAAAAAGGCTTATTTGGATTAAGTTAACATTGCGAATAAAATCGTGCAAGAATTGCATATAAGCTGGGTTTTCTTTTGTTAGTATTGCTGAAGGCTGATTTTTGCAAGTTCAAGGTTACGGCATCTTAAAAACGATGAGGCTTGCTATCTGGCCTCAGCAAAACACCCTTTGTGCAAAAGATTTGGGAAGCCTGGTAGGCGCTGGAAGCCGGTCACTATAGATACTGCATTTCTAATCCCCGACTCCCAGACTCCTTAGCAGCTGTTGAGCTGCGCTGCTGTCCCCGGGGAGGCGTAGGCCTCATTATTTAATATAAGGAAGAGTTGTGCCAATTTTAAGTAAATGGATTCCTGATTGATCTGGGGAAACCGGCGCAAACGCATGTCACAGATGCACTTAGATTGGTTTGACCCTCGCGTGTCTCCGTTTAATTGAATTCAGTAAATTGCCAACTTAAGCTAAACGTCTGTAAGCTAAGTAGACACCATTATCTGGAACGTGTGCGTGCGGCAGAGCCAGAGAGAGCAATTGTCCTCTTACGGTAAAAACAGTCTCGCTTCCCAGGTCTGACGCTGAAGTAACACAGCCTCAGATTTTCGCCACAGCACACCGTTTTGTTTCTTCTTTTTGGGGTTGTTTTTGTGTAATTGAAACGAATCGCTCCGAACCGAGGCCTCTGTAACAACATCTTGTAAGTTGCGGTGTCCGCGGGCAATCTGCATATTTTGGCGGTGTGCGCTCGGGTTCATTTGCATGCCATTTGCATAACCACAGCAGGTGTCTGAGCTGCAGCTGGTGGACATGCTGGGTTTGTTTTGCAAGGGTTTGTTTTGGAATTCAGGGATCCGAATGCATAGAACTGTGACCCCGGGCGAGGCAGGGGACTCGGCTGTCTGGTTTGGGAACCTATGGCCAGGCCTGCGAGCATTTTGGGAGCCAGGCGGGTTGCGACACCCTTGAATGCTTTCTGCTTTAAGAAGCAAAATCTACACAAGGGAGTTGTGGGTTTTCCAGGTTGTATGGCCGTGTTCCAGTAGCGTTTTCTGCTGACGTTTTGCCTGCATCAGAGGCTCAGATCCTCTGAAGATGCCAGCCACAGATGCAGGCGAAACGTCAGCGAAAACGCTACTGGAACACGGCCATGCAACCAGAAACCCCACAACACCCTAGTGCAGTGATGGCGAAGCTTTGGCACTCCAGATGTTATGGACTACAATTCCCATCAGCCCCTGCCACCATGGCCAATTGGCCATGCTGGAAGGGGCTGATGGGAATTGTAGTCCATAACATCTGGAGTGCCAAAGGTTCGCCACCGTGGCCCTAGTGATTCCGGCCGTGAAAGCCTTCAACACTGCAAAATCTACACGGTTCTCACCAGGATGACTATGAAGAATGTCTGTGTGTTTCAAATCTGCCGTTAGATCAAATTTGAGACCAAATGGGGACAGGGATGACCGTGGGCCCCCATAATAAACTGGCACAGAATAAATTTGACAAGCAAGTCATTGCGTAGCTTCTACAGAAGCCAGAAGTTAATGGCTCATAACCAGAAGCCAGAAGTTAATGGTTCATACACACATACACCCAGAGTAAGTGTGTTGAACTTCCTGGATCTTGCCTTCCACTCAACTCCATCCTAGAACCAGAAGGCCATTGCGTTCACCTCCTGCACATGAACTCCCAAAGGCACCTGGTGGGCCACTGCGAGTAGCAGAGAGCTGGACTAGATGGACTCTGGTCTGATCCAGCTGGCTTGTTCTTATGTTCTTATCTTGATCTTCCCTGTAACACCATGTATACTGGTATGATACAGGGACATGAACTTGAGCACTGGGTTCAAATCTTGCATCAGTGTTGGACTCTAAAAGCGGTGTCAAGTGGTTCTGTCTGCTCTTGAATCCCACAGCTATTTTTGTTTTTTTCCCCCCTTACTCCTCTGAAATTATCTGTATTCCTCAGCCTTTTTCAACAAATCCGGGGATAGAAATATGACTGGGAGGCCGATGCCCCAGACTGCTTCCTTGGTTCATAATCCCTGTTTTATGCAAGCACGTGCTGTGTTGTGGATCTGGGTTAGGCTGAGAGAGCCTGCAGGCCGGGGATAAGGTGACATCTTTGATTATGTCACGCACGTTTGAACTCATGACGTCCTGGGTTGCGTTGCGTAGGTCTTGCTGCCCCGCGGCACAGAGTGGTCAGCTGCAATACCCCCCCCCCCCCCCCCGTCCAAGCTCTTGACTGGAGTTCAATCCCGAGGGAAGTCTGTTCCAGGTAGCCAATGCAAGGTTGACCCAGGCTTTCATCCTTCGGAGATCGGTCCAATGAGTACCCATCTTGTTGGAGGTAAAGTGTAGATGACCGGGGAAGTCAGTAGCAAACCACCCCGTAAATACACACTGCCTAATAAATGTTGTGTCGTGGTATCGTTCCATGGGTCAGCAATGACCCAGTGCATGCACGGGGGACTACCTTTCTTTCTTTCTTTCTTTCTTTCTTTCTTTCTTTCTTTCTTTCTTTCTTTCTTTCTTTCTTTCTTTCTTTCTTTCTTTCTTTCTTTCTTTCTTTCTTTCTTTCTTTCTTTCTTTCTTTCTTTCTTTCTTTCTTTCTTTCTTTATTAATTATCACATTTATATACCGCCCCATCCCCTGAGGGCTCTGGGCGGTGAACAACAAAATAATGTTACATCAACAATAATGACAATAAATAATCAATATAAATATATAGCAGTGATGGCGAACCTTTTCAAGACCGAGTGCCCAAATTGCAACCCAAAACCCACTTATTTATCGCAAAGTGCCTACCCGGCAATTTAACCTGAATACTGAGGTTTTAGTATTAGAAAAAATGGTTGGCACCGAGGCACGCGTTACTCAGGAGTAAGCTTGGTGAAGCAACTGTGCAATGCTTCAAATGGGTGAATCACGATCCTAGGAGGGTTTACTCAGAAGCAAGCCCCATTGCTAGCAACCGAGCTTACTCCCAGGTAAAGGATCATGCCCAGGCCAGCCTAGATGTGTGTGTGTGGAGGGTGATTTTCCACCCCCCTCCCACATGATGAACTCTGTGCGCGAGTGCCCACAGAGAGGGCTCTGAGTGCCATCTCTGGCACCCGTGCCATAGGTTTTCCACCACTGATATATAGCATCATTAAAACATAAAATTACAGCGTTCCACTTGGCGTCCAGTATTAAAACTATCAATAAAAACCCCTCCCAGAGAGGGGGCGGTAGATCTAGGTGTCACAGCTCCCAAGATGTTAAAAAGGGAGAGACAGAGAGGGCGCTCACCTTCAGCGGCTGGCCTCCCCAAAAGCCCGGTGGAACAACTCGGTCTTACAGGCCCTGCGGAACTCTCCAAGATCCCGCAGGGCCCGGACAGTTGGAGGAAGGGTGTTCCACCAGGCAGGGGCCAGGGCCGTAAAAGCCCTGGCCCGGGTGGAGGCCAGCCATGTCATTGAGGGACCAGTAAATTGGCCTCTGCCGAACTTTACCTTTTACTACCTCCATGTTCGGTTCTGTAAGACTTTCTGTCGCACAAAAGCGGTTTTCATCATCTCCACCTTTCTCGTAGGTACTATTGGAATCGCCATCGTTTCCCAGCGCCCCCCTTTTTATTTTCAACCACTCTTCTGGCTTATATTTAAATCCTTGCTAGCCGAAAGGGGGGAAGCGAGCCCGCTCAGGTTAACCTTTAAAGTTTCCCACAAGCGCCAAACGTGCGGCAGGCACACTCGAGCTGAGGTGTGTTTGCGGCCGGGATCACCTGCCTGAAGATTAACTGCTTTGCAGCTGTTCTCAAATGAGCCCCCGGAGAATAGGCTGCAGATTTGCAGCTTCTCCCAGAGGGCAGCGGAGGAAGTGTCCATCGAGCAGCTGTTTTGATGATCTTGTGTTTCCTTGTCCTCCTACAAGCTTCGCCCCCTGAACCCCCCAACCCACAAACCCAGTTTGGCTGTCTGCCTGCATTCCCCTTTTTAAACAAAATGTTCTGCCCCCCCCCCCCCCCCCCAAAAAAAAAAATGTTCTGGGCCTCCCGTCTCCAAGTTGTCAGGCTGACAACATGCAGATAAGGAGCAGCAGTGGCGTAGGAGGTTAAGAGCTCGTGTATCTAATCTGGAGGAACCGGGTTTGATTCCCAGCTCTGCCGCCTGAGCTGTGGAGGCTTCTCTGGGGAATTCAGATTAGCCTGTGCACTCCCACACACGCCAGCTGGGTGACCTTGGGCTAGTCACAGCTTCTTGGAGCTCTCTCAGCCCCACCTACCTCACAGGGTGTTTGTTGTGAGGGGGGAAGGGCAAGGAGATTTTAAGCCCCTTTATTTTATTTATTGATTGATGGATGGATGGATTTGGATTTGGATTTGTAGAGCGCCCCATCACCAAAGGGCTCTGGGCGGTGCACAACAGCGTCAGCATATATACAATGTATAACAAAGGATCACAATAGTGACCACATAAACAATTGCTACATTTACTAAAATCCATTAAAACAGCGGTCAAAACAATACTAACAGGCGTCCCATAACCCAATTCCTTAAAAGCCTTCCCCAAAAGAAGGGATGGCTGGACTCCTCTTAAGGAGGGTAACAAAGATGTAAACAAAGATGGAATAGTAAAAATAAGTGAGTAAAAGGGTCTTTGAGTCTCCTACAGGAGAGAAAGGGGGGATATAAATCCAAACTCCTCCTCCTCCTCCTCTTCTTCTTCTACTTCTACTTCTTCTTCTTCTTCTTCTTCTTCTTCTTCTTCTTCTTCTTCTTCTTCTTCTTCTTCTTCTTCTTCTTCTTCTTCTAAAAACCTTGCAAATGATGGAGTGGTCTCGATGCTTACGCAGCTTCCTTTCCCTCTCCCCAGCGACGTCTATCCTGAAGAAGAGCAAGCGCCTCAAGAGGAACACCGTGGAGTTTGACCGCGTCACCGTCTTCTACTTCCCGCGCTGCCAGGGCTTCACCAGCGTGCCCAGTCGCGGCGGCTGCACCCTGGGCATGGTCAACCGGCACAGCTTCTCCAGGGAGTTCACCCTGGCGGAGTTCTCCGCCGAGCAGGAGGCCGTCCGGCGGGAGAAGCTGAAGGAGCGGTTGAAAGAGGAGAAGCTGGAAGCCCTCAAGTGGAAAGTAAGTGGGCTGGCGGGAGTGCCGCTCAGTGGTGGGGCTTGGTGGAAAGCAAAAGGAAGCTAGGTTTCTGTTAGTGTTCGTGCATCTGATAACGTGAGTTTGAGTCCACTGGAGCTTATTCAGTGCAGTTTTCCTTTCCACATTGCTGGGGTTAGGGATGTGGCAACACTCCGCCCCCCCCCCCCCCCCGGGCAACCTGAAAATCCACGTAAATTTTTTGGGCCCTCCTTTCATGCCTGAGAAGAAATTGATTTTTTTTTCCTTTCAACTTTAAAAAAGAAATTATTTTCTAAACCTTTCCTGTGTCGTCTGCCGGCCTTTGCATGTTGTCTGCGGCTTCTACAGAACCTCCCCCACATTCCCATTTAATTTCTTTTTTTTTCTTTTTTTTTAATTATCACTTTATTAAATGAATTAAAATGTATTACAACAATAGGTCATATATGTTGTACATAGATTTTAAAAAATTGTCTGCGTTGTACATCTTTCTTGCAATCGGCATACTTTTTATACCTTTTAGTTTTAATTCTCCCTAAATGGGAGTACATAATTGCCGAATAATTAAATAAGGCTCCTCTTCCTAAATACCCTACCTATCCTATAAACGTATTTACGGAAAAAATTAACATACAGAGCTTCACTTGAATGACAATATACTATTAACTTTATAACATTAAATAATAAATTTTACTATCTCGATTCCATCTTTTTTTTAAAAGAAAAACTTTAGAGGTGTCCATATATTCTCTCTCTTCTTCATGTCTTCTTCCCATTTAATTTCTGATGCCGACCCGTGATGTAGCAAAACCGCGCACAGGGAAAGTTGTGATGTGGAAGAGATAACTGTATCGTTCCTCCGTATGGTGCCTTATTTAGAGCCAGCTGGAGAACGGGGTTTGATTCCCCACTCCGCCACCTGAGTGGCAGAGGCTTATCTGGTGAACCAGATGTGTTTCCACACGCCTACATTCCTGCTGGGTGACCTTGGGCCAGTCACAGTTCTCTCAGAACTCTCTCAGCCCGCTAGAATAGTTTTGGCTAAAAATTGGAAAAGTCCAATTATTCCATCTATACTTGATTGGAACATGAAGATGTTAGAAGTGATTAAGATCTCGCAATTGCCAGGACAGGAAGTGTTGGAAGAGAATTATAATACTAAAAATCAATGGGAACAATGGAAAATGTATATAAACAAGAAATACCATATCCAAAGCAAAGTATTTAAGTAAAGGTTACTAAATTAAAAATAGAGTACGCACAGAAGGAAGTACAATTAAAGAGTAATGGATAGAATTGTTAAATTATACTTAATGTGTTTTTTTCTCTGTTGTTTGACTATCTGTTATTAGTTACTAACTTGTGTGATATAATAATGTATCAATTTTTGCATATTGTTCTTTAATTTTCCTTTTCTTGTATTATTTTCAATTTTCTTTTCTATAATAAAGCATTTAAAATTCAAAAAAAAAATAGAACTCTCTCAGCCCCATCTACCTCTCAGCCCCACCTACCTCACAACAGCCTGTGTGTTGTGGGGAGAGGAAGGGAAAAGAATTTGTAAACCCCTTTGAGACACCTCACAGTTGAGAAAAGCAGGGTATAAATCCAAACCCTTCATCTCTTCTTGGTGCTACCGTGCTTGAAACCGGCCTTGCTGGTGTTTTTGCTTCCTTGTTGTTTTTAACCCCCGGGTTGTCTTCTCCCTGTCCCAAACAGCTGACTATGAACGGTACGAAAGAGTCGGAGGAGGCCAACCAGCTGACGACGGAAGACATCTCCGACGACGACATCGAGCTCGGCAGCGTAGAGCCGGAGGACGGCTTCTTCCTCCAGCCCTACGCGGCCAAGAAGAGGCGGGCCCTGCTCAAGGCCCTGGGCGTCAAGAAGGTCGACAAGGAGGAGAAGCGGGAACTGCACAGCATCCGCCTCTCCCGGGAAGACTGCGGCTGCAACTGCCAGGAGTTCTGCGACCCGGAAACATGCAGCTGCAGCTTGGTGGGAATCAAGTGCCAGGTGAGCGACGTTTGTTGGTGCGTCTCAGGGAGGGACACGAACAAGAACAGAACGTGGTCAGAAACATGGTCAGGAAGGGTTTAAAGGCTCAGCATGGAGTGAATGGAAGTGTTGAGATGAAGAGGAAGAAGAGTTTGGATTTATATCCCCCCTTTCCCTCCTGCAGGAGACTCAAAGGAGCTTACAATCTCCTTGCCCTTCCCCCCTCACAACAAACACCCTGTGAGGTGGGTGGGGCTAAGAGAGCTCCAAGAAGCTGTGACTAGCCCAAGGTCACCCAGCTGGCGTGTGTGGGAGTGCACAGGCTAATCTGAATTCCCCAGATAAGCCACCACAGCTCAGGCGGCAGAGCTGGGAATCAAACCCGGTTCCTCCAGATTAGATACATGAGCTCTTAACTTCCTATACCACTGCTGCGCTTTCCTGAGCAGAATGAATTTCATGGTCTGTGAGAATCCTGGGTTTTGCTGGAGGGCAGCTTTGACAGCGTGGCGTAGTGGTTCAGAGCAGGTACACTCTAATCTGGAGAACCGGGTTTGATTCCTTGCTCTGCCACTTGTGGAGCCTTAACAGACCAGGTGCTCGGGAGCAACAGCCGCAGAAGGCCATTGCGTTCACATCCTACATGTGAGCACCCAAAGGCACCTGGTGGGCCACTGCGAGTAGCAGAGAGCTGGACTAGATGGACTTTGGTCTGATCCAGCTGGCTTGTTCTTATGTTCTTATCTGGTGAACCAGATTAGCTTGTGCGCTCCCACACATGCCAGCTGGGTGATCTTGAGCTAGTGACAGTTCTTCGCCGTTCTCTCAGCCCCACCCACCTCACAGGGTGTTTGTTGTGGGAGATGGGGGGAGAAAGCGAGAGGAGAGTGTAAGCCCTTTTGAGTCTCCTTCAGGGGGGATATAAATCCAAACTCCTCTTCTAATTGGCCTTGCCCTTCTTGACACGGTGACTCCTGCAAAACTATTATCACAAACCGTGGCTCTTTCACTGGTGAAACTGGTGTCAAACTTAAATCTGGAAGTTAGTTACCAGTGTTTCCGGTTGTATGTGACGTCGACCAGTGATCAAACACATTGACATTAATACTCTAATCTGGTCATGTGATGCTTTGTGTCGTATTTTGAAGAGTATTCCTCACGGTTGTTGAGCATTTTCTGGGCTGCGTGGATGGAGTCTGGTAGCTTTTGCTCCTAATTTTTCACCCGCATCTCCGCCTTGACCTGGATAACCCAGGCTAGCCTGATCTCATCAGATCTCAGAAGCTAAGCTTCAGGGAGTCCCAGAATCACTACACCGAGGCAGACCACAGCAAACTGCCTCTGAGCATTTCTTGTCTTGAAAACACTGCAAAGTTGGCTGTGTCTTGATGGCAAAGAAAGGGGGCATTCACACTGCCTGATGTCAGTTCAAATATCCTCCCCTGGACATATCGTCCTCCCATTCTGTTAGAGTCTCAGGTGGCGTTGAGGGAGCTCCATGATGCGCACATGTGAACCAGCCCCAAGAGACACTCAGCTGAAAAAGAAAACGGCTCAGTAACATCCCTGTTTCTCCTCCTGTGCTTGGCTAACGTTCCGGGTCTTTCTTTTTTTGTGACAGATGGACCACACATCGTTTCCTTGCGGCTGCACAAAAGACGGCTGCGGGAACACGGAAGGGCGCATAGAGTTCAACCAGGCCCGAGTGCAGACGCACTTCATCCACACCATCATGAAGCTGGAGCTGGAGAAGAACCAGCAGAGCAGCGAGAGAAACGCGGAGCCGGAGCCGCCCTTCCCAGACAGGCTCCACCCCTTCGGGTGTCCGGTAGGCAAGGGGGCGTTCGAGGAGCGGACTCCTCCCCTGGCGCCCGCCTTCCAGTTCAACATGGACTTGGAGGCGCTCGGCGAGAACAGCTGCAGCAGCGACATGACAGACTCTTCGGCATCGTCCAGTCAGAGCGAGGATCTGGAAGAGCTGTACGAGGCCGTCCCGTCGGAGAAGTCGCAGTCGGACGTCGACGACGACGGCCTGGCCCGGATACTCCACTTCAACGATTCCGACGCGGAAGAGGAAAGCGGGGCCCGAAGCAGCGTCCAAGATAACCTGAGCTCGTTCCACCCGACAGACTTCTTCAGTGCGGATGTCGTTGGCCACCCTGTCGCGGGAGCCCCCGAGAAGCTCGGCCCCGGGAGCGCTTTCAGCCATTTGCCCAACATCACCGAATGTTTGGATGAAAACGCCAACCAGGGCGCCAGCTGCTTTTTGGAGGACGCTGCCGCCGGGGCGCTGTGTGGGGGCACCTTGTGCTGCCCGCCATCCTCGGCGGAGCAGTGCTCCCGGAACTACATGGACTTGAGTCTCTCCTCAGACTCCCTGGATTTCTTCCAGTCGTTTTCAGATTACAACTTGGGACCTCTTTATAATTCCTTGAAGGAGTACGAAAACCTTGACAACTTTTCGGCCTTGCATCTCCAGTTGCCGAATTTCCCCAACATGCCGCAGGTAGGGGACCAGGGCGCCTGCTTTTTAGAGTCTTTGATTGGCTTGTCTGAATCTGTCCCAGAAACCCCAGCGCCTTTTACAGACAATCAGCTTTTGGAAGATGCCATGAAATCATCGCTGATGGAGACTGTAAAGGTCTAAATTTGACCGTGGGAGGGGGCCTCCCCTGTGGAAACTTTTTAAGTGCTTAATTAAATAAGCAGGCCTTCCTGCCAGAGAAGGACATGTTCCCGAGAGCTTTTGGAGCAAGCAAACGTTTGTTTGTTTGTTATTTTTTTCCCCCGAACACTTTGAATTCCTGCAGTTACAATCAGTTTTCTTACTGTTTTGTGCAAAAACCCTTCGCCTTTTCATGGCGTTCGTGGGGTGGGGACAGGGGGTGGGTGGGGGGCAGAAGATAGCGTTTGCAAAACTATCGGAATTTACCTGCATTTTGTATACGGGGGCAGGGGAGTCCTTTATAGAAATTATGTTTAGAAGTTCCTTACGTTTAACATTGTGGGCCAACCACAGAGCACCTTCTGACAACATTGACGATGTTGGCGGGCAATTTCTCAAGTTACTTTGGGATTTATATCTATATATTTATTGTGCAAACGATTTGCTTGAGAGCTAGCTCTCACTTAAACGGGAAAACGTTTACAGAAAAAACAACAACCACCCATACGCTATTATATACATAGCCATTCTTTCCTTCCTATTTATTGCAAATTTCCTCCAATTTTTAATAGCCACAGAAGCTTGAACAGAGCATGAAATCTTTATTTAAATTGGTAATACCTCAGATGTATTATGTGTACAATCATATTTGTTTGTTTTTTTGCATAATATATCTGTATTTATTTATTTGTCGACGCTTTCACGCAAGGGGTTTCTCAAGGGCTGGAAGGTGGAAAATGGGTGCTTAGTAGCACAGGCCCCCAAAGGCGTGTTTGTGATGGGTGGTTTTTCTTTGGGGTGAAACTGCAGGAAAGTGCTCAGAACGCGTTCTCTGGCTTTGAATAACTTTTCCATGGCCTCAACCAGCACTACACACTTAATCATGTTTTCACCGTTGTGACTTCTTCAAGGGAAGAGTTGTAACTTTAAGATGGGGGGGGGGGGTGAGGAGGCTTTTTAAGAGATTCCCGTTCCCCCTCTCGGTGAGTTCTTGGGGAGAAGCGGCGAAATTGCTTTAAAACCAGTTTTAATTTTTCCAGCTTGCCGTGATTCATTTTCTCGTAGTGACCACACTGTGCGCTGGTCTGCTGGAGGATTTCTCGCGCACGTTGGACCATATAATGAGGGGATGAAAGCAGGCCTGTTGGGCCCCCCGGAAGGGGTCTCCGGGTCACAGTGGGGTCTTCAAGCCTTGGGGCACCACATGCCCCCAAAGGGTAGCAAGTGCAGGACGATCAAAGGGGGCGAAACTGAAAGGGGGCAGCCCCCACGTCTTCTGTAGAAGGCGATAAGGGGGGGTTTCACTATTATTTAAAGAAGGGGAAAAAAGTCGTCTCGATGGGTACAAGATAAAATGGTAGAAAAGTGGGATACCCATAATTTTGCTGCAGACAAATAAGGTGTTAAACTCGCGGCCCTCCAGATGTTATGGACTACAGTTCCCATCACCCCCTGCCAGCACCATGCTGGCAGGGGATGATGGGAACTGTAGTCCATAACATCCGGAGGGCTGCAGAGTTTGACACCTGTCTATTAAAGGGGGCGGGATAATATGAACAATTTAAAGGAGCGGGGAACCAATTCCTCTTGTAAATTATTTTCTAATTTATTTAATTTCCTTAAGGATTTGGCCATGAGATCTGCGCTGAGCTGATCTGTTAACGGAGCCCGACTGCATGGAGGAGCCGTGCTTTGCAGCTAAGGCGGCCCTTTGGAGTGGGTCAAGCAACCGAAACTTTATATCCCATATACCCGAGGTGGCGAACCTTTGGCACTCCAGATGTTATGAACTACAATTCCCATCAGCCCCTGCCAGTATGGCCAATTGACCGTGCTGGCAGGGGCTGATGGGAATTGTAGTCCATAACATCTGGAGTGCCAAAGGTTCGCCACCACTGCCATATACGTTGTTCTCACAGGCTTAGGGGTTGAGTTGGCTGCTTGTGGGACCACCAACCCAATGTGAAACCAGGCGTCTGAATAGTAGCACCACACACAGTGCTAATGGGCGGGAGGTTAGAGAGAACCCCCAAGTATCTGTATAAGTATTGCACCCTGCTGGCCACTGCATTCCTATGCTCCTCGCTTTCCCGGGGAACCTGATCCCAGCTGGCCAAGTTGACTTCTGTGCAAACCACTCAAGTGAAAGGGAGCAATTCGAACCGAAATGATTTGGCTTGTTTAGAACAAGACTCTTAATAGAAGGGAGAAGATCCGGGCGGGGGGGATGGGGGGGAGGAAGGGGGTGTAGATTCTTCAGTGATGGCCGTTTTGTTTTTTAAAAACTTCTACCAGCGGCTGCCACTTTCTTACAAGTTCTGCCCAAAGCGTGGTGTCCGCCACAGAGTCTTGTCCCACCAAGGCTGGAACTTCTCGGCGTTCACTGAGGATAGCTTTGAATTGGATATCGCTGGCCAGAGAATATCCACCAAGGCGTATGGTGCCCCTCCTTCTGTCCAGGAACCTTTTAAAACAGCTAAATGCCTGCTTCAGAATGTGTGGCGCTGCTTGGCCATTTCCGTATAATTTATTGCATTCGAAACGCAGCCCGGTATTTAATATGCACGGGCACCTATACCAGCCATGTGACTGTGCATATTGTTTGTTTCAGAGATTGCCAGGGAAATCGAGCAGCTTAAAAAAGAAATCTGGGAAGGAAGTCTCTTTCGCACGAGGCTGTCACTGAGCGGCGGCCAAACAGGATCTGAAAATATAACTGGGTTATCAAATTTAGGTTTGGGGGCGTCGTGCCGAATTGACATCTTTGCCCCATAAAATGCAGTTCTTTAGCACATACGGAAGTGCGTTTTTCTTCTCCATGGTTTTGCCAGTTGAGGCAGAAACCTATCAGGTTTTCTCGCAAATACTGATTTGACCCAACCATTTCTCCTGCGGGCGCTTTACCATCTCCTGTGGAATGTCCTTATTCCAGGAGAGCAAATATGGCGCCACTTTGCTGGATCGACAGAGCTCCATGACGCGGTTGCTAGTCGCCACTCTAATTTGGGAATTGTTAGGGACCACTGGGAATAGGAGAAGGGTTGCTTCATTAAGTTACCAAGTTGGCTTTTTTGCCCCTTAGAGGTCAGCAGCTTTGTCCTTTGACCTCTGGGGACTGACAAAATGCCCAGAATTCCTTTCACACTGGAACCCTTAGGCAGGGGTGGCCAACCTATGGCGCTCCAGATGTTCATGGACTACAATTCCCAGCAGCCCCTGCCAGCATGGCAGCTGGGCTAATGGGAATTGTAGTCCATGAACATCTGGAGCGCCATAGGTTGGCCACCCCTGCCTTAGGGGAAGGGGTCCAGCCCGGCTGTCTATGCAAAGTCTTTTATTTTTGAAGTGAAACTAAGATAGCTATCAAAATTGTCTACAGCAGGGCTGTCCAAATCTGGCCCTCTGGGTGTTCATGGACTACAATTCCCATGAACCCTTGCTGATGGGAAGCATGGTCCACGAACACGTGGACGGCCAGAGTTGGGCGTTGTGACGCGAAATCCAGTGCAAAAGGGTGACTTTCCAACCAGGGAGTCGCTCAGCGTGGTCGGTGTCTTGGGCCAATGGAAAATGGTTTATTTAACTTTTTTTTAATCCTACTTTTTATTTAATTAGGAGAGCTTTTTTAATTCAGCAGTCGTCCAGTGAGGTCACTTTTTTGGTACTGATTAATATTCTTTGGCACTAAAGCAGTTGCTTTTTCCAGAACATTCCTATGTTTCTCTGCATATGTTATATATGTTATTTTAAAATGAATGTCGGGAGATTGGCCGGGAGGAAGCTCCCTGCCATTCACAATTCCCCCCTGCTAACTTATTCCTTTTATTTTGCGTTGGTGCCAATCTTCCCCCCCCCACACCCCCCAAGGGTGCACTGATTTGTAAATATATACCCCTCTGTATCATGTGTAAAATGTTGCCTGTCTAAACAGTTTTTTAAAGGAAAAAAAACTGGCTATTTATTGACACAGCCTGTAATTATCGTATTGATTGAAACTTCGATTTCAACAGCTTTATTTTAGCTTCTCTTTGTATATATTGTGCTTACGTTGCTTAAAGGTACACGTTTAAAAATGCTTTTATTTTTACCTTTTTCCATTTTTCCATTTGTAGTAAAAACAAACAAAAAAAGAGAAATGTCTACAAGCTGCTGTCTCGCATTTCATCCAAGCAATATGAAGAAAATTTCGTTACACTTTCAATAAAACAACTTTGTTTGGAATACGTCCCTGGGTTTGTTCCTTCTCAGAATGGGTGGGGCCGGACGGGGTGCTGGTAAGACCCTCACTGATGCCAATGCAAAGGTTTTCCCCTCGTCCCAAGACTTAGTAAGGGTTGCTATGGAGAACCGTCAGGTGAGCAAAATATCCTTTTGCTTATTCACAGTTTGCCACAAACTTGGTACGTGCCTTCCAGCAGCTGCGAGCGGCGTGAATCTTGGCTGGGGAGGAAAGGTTCATTCTTGGGCCACTGGGCAGACTGCCCTTGAAAAATTCAGACATCCGAGGGAACACCAGGCTGAGCACATCGTTGGCTGTCCCTTTCCGTTTCCAAGTTCAGCCTGGCTATCATAAGAACATAAGAACAAGCCAGCTGGATCAGACCAGAGGCCATCTAGTCCAGCTCTCTGCTACTCGCAGTGGCCCACCAGGTGCCTTTGGAGGGAGCTCACATGCAGGATGCGAAAGCAATGGCCTTCTGCTGCTGCTGCTCCCAAGCACCTGGTCTGCTAAGGCATTTGCAATCAGATCAAGGAGGATCAAGATTGGTAGCCATCGATCGACTTCTCCTCCATAAATCTGTCCAAGCCCCTTTTAAAGCTATCCAGGTTAGTGGCCATCACCACCTCCTGTGGTAGCATATTCCAAACACCAAGCACACGTTGTGTGAAGAAGTGTTTCCTTTTCTTAGTCCTAATTCTTCCCCCCAGCATTTTCAATGGATGCCCCCTGGTTCTAGTATTGTGAGAAAGAAAGAGAGAAAAATTTCTCTCTGTCGATATTTTCTACCCCATGCATAATTTTATAGACTTCAATCATATCCCCCTATCAAAGGCAGAGCCCCTTCGGGACACAGGGAAGAGCCTGGCTGGATCGACTCAGTGGTCTGTGTGGTCCAGCATCCTGACTCCCAAAGCAGTCCACCAGTTTGTCCTGCAGGGCCAGCAACCAAGGCGTAGAGAAAAGAGAAGAATAGTTTGGATTTATATCCCACCTTTCTCTCCTGTAAAGAGACTCAGAGGGGCTTTCAAGCTCCTTTCCCTTCCTCTCCCCACAACAGACCCCTTGTGAGGCAGGTGGGGCTGAGAGAGTTCGGAGAGAACTGCGACTAGCCCAAGATCACCCAGCAGGAATGTAGGAGTGCGGAGACACATCTGGTTTCAGCGTCCGCTGCTCAAATGTAGGAATGGGGAATCAAACCCTGGGTTTTCCAGATTAGAATCCACCTGCTCTTAACCACTACACTACGCTAGCATTGAGACCCGGGTCTTGTTCTGGTGTTATCTCCTCGCAGTGTTCCTAGGTAGACTGCTCCTGGATATGGAGGCTCCCTTGAGAAAGACCTCTCCCCAACTTGATCTAATCCCTTTTAAAACCTTTGTGGCCGCCGCTACAACCCGTGGTAGTGAATGTGTAGGGTGAAGAAGTCCTTTGGTCTGTCCCGAATCTCCCAGCTAGCAACGTCGTTGGCTGACTCGGCATTTGAGTAATTAGAAAAGTTTCACCCTCCGTTTCCTCAGCGCCAAGTCAGAATTTCACCTCCCTCTGTGGTAATTTAAAAAAACCAAAACTGTAAAGTCACAAAGTCCTGTATCAGGAAGGCGCTTCAAACCCTCCATCGCTTGGGCTGCTCTTTATCATACCACTGTGGCCAGACACAAAAACTTCTTGTTTGGGCTTTAACTATCACAGCTTCTGGCAAGCCATGAAGGCTTTCCTTTGTGTAAGGGGGAGGACACGATTCGTCTTCACTGTCTTCCAAGCACACGCGGAACATCCAGAAAGCAGCAACCCTGACCTTCCTACTCTAACCAAGGCTGTGTGGACTTCAGGCTTTGTGTTAACAAAACTGAGACGCGACAACCTTTGCGCGACATGAAAAATGGCTGAGCCTGTATCCACGCGCGTTGCCTGCTTTTGCTGAGCGTTGCAGTTTCAAGTAGATTTCCCTGCAGTCAGGAAAGGTCACGATGAATTATCCCTCCACGGTCGTCTCTGCTTGATTTTGCTTCGTCTGGTCAGCAGAGCTAGAGTCACTCCTGAATTATCAAAGTTCTTACTTGGCTAAAGCAGTTAGGGAATTCTGAGGAGAAGGAAGGAAGGAAGGAAGGAAGGAAGGAAGGAAGGAAGGAAGGAAGGAAGGAAGGAAGGAAGGAAGGAAGGAAGGAAGGAGAGGAAGAGTTGGATTTATATCCCCTTTCCTGCCTTCCTGCCTTCCTGCCTTCCTTCCAGCAGTGGCGTAGGAGGTTACGAGCTCGTATGTCTAATCTGGAGGAACCGGGTTTGATTCCCAGCTCTGCCGCCTGAGCTGTGGAGGCTTATCTGGGGAATTCAGATTAGCCTGTTCACTCCCACACACGCCAGCTGGGTGACCTTGGGCTAGTCACAACTTCTCGGAGCTCTCTCAGCCTCACCCACCTCACAGGGGGTTTGTTGTAAGGGGGGAAGGGAAAGGAGATTGTAAGCCCCTTTGAGTCTCCTACAGGAGAGAAAGGGGGGATATAAATCCATACTCTTCTTCTTCCTGTAAGGAAACTCAAAGGGGCTTACAATCTCCTTTCCCTCCCCTATCCCCACAACAAACACCCTGTGAGGTAGGTGGGGCTGAGAGAGCGCCGAAGAACTGCAACTAGCCCCAGGTCACCCAACTGGCATGTGTTGGAGTGCACAAGCTAATCTAGTTCACCAGATAAGCCTCTGCAGCTCAAGTGGCAGAGCCAGGAACCAAACCCTGTTCTCCAGATTAGAGCGCACCTGCTCTTAAGCACTACACCACGCTGGCTCCAGAAACTAGGGTGTTTTTTGTCACTCCTGGTTAAATCCCACTGAAACAACACAGAGTTTCAAGAAGCCGATCTGGAAGTAAAATTTGGCTCTAGATAGCCCACTGACAGCAATGTCGATTCTGTGAACTTAGGCTGATCACGAGAGGGACGCAGGAAGGGAAAGGGACATGGGGGTAACAGGCGTGAAACTGCCCCATGCAGTGACAAAACTTTAAAGGATTTGGAATTTGGGCATGGCGTGGAGGGCGCAGCCGCAGCGACAAAATGACGGCTGCAGGAGGCGAAGGCGACTTTGTGCTGATCCTTGTGCTGTGGTGGCAGCTGTTGCCAAATCGACATTAAAAAAAAACCTGCACAGCCAATCAGAATCCTTGCTGGGTGAAAGACCTACCTGGCCCCACCCACTTCCTCAAAGCACTCGGGGTCCGGAAAAGGTGTTTGGGGGCTCTATGTTGGGGCCCCTCTTCATGAGCTTTGAGACGCATTTCACATGCCTGTGGTGGAAACAGACTACAGGCTCCCCTGGACTTTTTATTTGCATGAAACTAGGCATGTTTAGGCCCTCAGGGGCCTGGCTACTCTGTGGTTCCAATCCAATCCAAAAACCTTTATTAGGCATAAACCATAAGTCCCATACATTCCAAATACAAAAACAGGATCATTGTTACATATTATATAGAACATGGATTAAAAATGTAGCAACTGCTTCAGAAATTTCTACATGAGGGCTGTTCAATAGCTTAGACGTTTTTAGTTTGACTGAGAGAAACATAAATCCTAGAGGTAGTAAAGCTCCCAGATCGGTTCTAATATCATTATACCTCGAACAGTAAAGCAGGATATGAGGGATGGAGTCCATAGCGTTGGGACAGTACCGACAGCAACACTCACTTTGTGGGATGTTAAGGAAACGACCTTGAAGAAGAAGAAGAAGAGTTTGGATTTATATTCCCCCTTTCTCTCCTGCAGGAGACTCAAAGGGGCTGACAATCTCCTTGCCCTTCCCCCCTCACAACAAACCCCCTGTGAGGTGGGTGAGGCTGAGAGAGCTCCGAGAAGCTGTGACTAGCCCAAGGTCACCCAGCTGGCGTGTGTGGGAGTGCCCAGGCTAATCTGAATTCCCCAGATGAGCCTCCACAGCTCAGGCGGCAGAGCTGGGAATCAAACCCGGTTCCTCCAGATGAGATACATGAGCTCTTAACCTCCTACGCCACTGCTGCTCCTTGAAGATAGACAGAGGGGAATAAGTTGCACCTTGCTCTTGTCATGACCCATCTGCACTTATAATTAACAAGCTGTTCTAAGTATACAGCAGGGCTAGATTTCGGGGGTGTGATCCCAAAGTATAGAGGGGTTCTGTGGTTCTTTTACGGGTTTGTTTTGGCCAGGCAGTGAAGGGATCGAATCCTGTTAGGTTCCTCCGTGGCCTGCTCCGACTGGGAGGACAGCCCTTCTTGAAATCCAGCCAGCAGCTGAAACTGTTTCTGGGTGGCCAAGTCTCTACGAACCAGCATTACTGTAAACATACAAAGCTCTCTCTCTCTCTCTCTCCCCCCCCCCCCGCCCCTTTCCTTCCTTTTAAAAGCACAAAGCACCCTGGCGCCCACGGCAATTCACCAAAAGCAGCGTTCTGGGCTCTGTAGATTGATCGTGCGCAGTTAGCAGTGAGAGGCTGGTGGAAGACGGTGTGAACGAAAGTTCACGCCTGCCACTTGCCAAAAAGAAAAGATCGTCCCAGTAGGGTGGCCGGCTCTGGGCTGGGAAATTCCTGAGCATTCGTGGATGGAAGTCCGGGAAGGCCGAATTTGGAGGACAGAGGGAGTTCATCAGGAATGCAATGCTGGGAAGCCCAACTTTTAAAGCAGCCGCTTTCTCCAGGGGGGTCTGATTTCTGTTGTCCGGAAATCAGTTGTGATTTGGGGGGTCGGGGGCAAGTCCAGAGATTGGCAACCCTTCCCAGTAATACAACTTGTATCTTCGAGCGGGGAGGGGGGGAAATAATTGGGATCTTCCACAAAAGGTAGAAAAGGCTCAATCTGTCCAGATTGATTCGAGGGAAGGACCTTGTTATTAATATTCTACAGCAGCCATTCTCAACCAGGGTTTCCTGTGAGCATGTCCCAGGGGTACCGCGGCGACACTACCGCCCCCCTCCTTTTTGTGGTGTCTCCCACCGGCACCAGCGAGGACATGGGGCTGGCCCATGGGGCAGGGCCTGCCACAAGGTCAGCAGCCCCCCCCCCCCCCCGCCCCGTGCTTCCCTTCACCCTGGGAGGGGAAGGTGGGGAGTGGCAAGCAGGGGAACTGGGAGGGGAAGGTGGAGGGTGACGGCAGGGGTACCGGGAGATATGAAGAGTGAAGTCAAGGGTACCCTGACCTCGAAAAGGTTGGGAAACACTGTTCTACAGCTACGTTAGAGCTCCTGAAAAGAAAGACGCAGCCCGGCAGAACGGAGCTGCAAGTCTATTCCTCTTTCCGGGGCTGTCTAGCCTAGCCTGGCTTGAAATGGTCTCTCCAGATGAACTCGCATGTTCAAAGAAGGCCGTGCCACGCTTCTTGTGCGTGTGTCGTGAATAGCAGCTGCACGCACGTTGCGGTTCCTCCTGCTCCTTTCAATCTAAAATCCACACGAGAAAGCCCGCCACTCAGTGCACAGAATACATTATGCAAACTAGCTTTTCTTTTTTTTAAAAAAAATTGTTTTTATTTTTGCTTCACGTGCCTGGTTTGTTCTCATCGCAAGGGGGACGGCAGCTTTTGGCCTCCTCGAGCCCAGATCCCGACATCTGGGTGGCATTTCATAGATGTCATGGTTAAACGAAGCTGGCGTTGTGCGAGATAGATGCGCATTCCTGGCCGGGGCTCTGGGGATTTGCCTCGAGGCTCATTCAAGTGTGGGAAAGGCACAGCCAGCAGGCTTTTGTGACATGTGGTTTTGTTGGCACCCTGCTGGAGATCTGGCCGGAGTGATCACATGAGGGCCCGCTCTTGACTGCTGGTTGTCAAAGTGTTCTGTTTGGAAACTGGTCCAGGCACTTGGGGTTATGCGGAGATAGGGTTGCCAACACGAGAAGGCCTTGAGTCAAGGTGCTATGGAACATTCATGCAGACGGGCTTTTCCAGTGGTGGGATCCAAAAATTGTAGTAACAGGTTCTCATGGTGGTGGGATTCAAACTGTGGCGTAGTGGGGCACGATGGGGGCGTGGTCAGGCACGATGGGGGCGGGGCATTCCTGGGCGGGGCTGTGGCAAGGACGCAGCTGCTGCATCGGTCCTTGGGCAGGAAACAAATGCACGCACGCCGGTGCACCTCCTGCTAGACTGCTTCAAGTTCTGCGCGCTACTGCTGAGAGGAGGGGCATAACTGAGGCCAAAATCACGGGGCAAAATCACCAATTAGTAACCCCCTCTCGGCACACACAAATAATTAGTAACCTGCTCTCGGGAACCTGTGAGAACCTGCTGGATCCCACCTCTGGGCTTTTCCCATAAAAGAGGAGTTTGGATTTATACCCCACTTTTCTTTCCCGTAGGAGACTCCAGGTGGCTTACAAGCTCCTTTCCCTTCCTCTCCCCACAACAGGCACCTTGTGAGGTATGTGGGGCTGAGAGAGTTCAGAGAGAACTGTGACTAGCCGAAGTTCACCCGGCAGGAATGTAGGAGTGCGGAAACACATCTAGTTCACCAGATAAGCCTCTGCCACTCAGGTGGAGGAGTGGGGAATCAAACCCGGTTCTCCAGATTAGAATCCACCTGCTCTTAACCACTACGCCATGCTGAAGTAGTGGCTGTGCTGACCTTTGGGCTACAGCTAGATGGCTAGCTCCTAGATTTTGTGTAGATACTTAGTGCGCCTTTAAGAATGGGTGCTAGTTAGTGGTACCATTTCCCCGAAAATAAGACATCCCCTGAGAATAAGACGTAGTGGAGGTTTTGCTGAAGTGCTAAATATAAAGCATCCCCCGAAAGTTAGACGTAGCAAAGTTTTTGTTTGGAAGCATGCCCGCTGAACAGAACACCAGAGCATGCAGCTGTGGAGCGGAAAAATAAGACATCCCCTGAAAATAAGACATAGCGCATCCTGGGGAGCAAAAATTAATATAAGACACTGGGAATCTCTCCTTATGCTCACAGAGGTGGAAGCCTTCAGACTAGTTAAGAATAGGCTCTTGGATCTTGATTTTCATAATTTGACTCGTGCTGCCAAGACAACCTGTTCTCCGACTACATTATTAATCCCATGCGAGCGAGGAATTATGGCAGCATATCTTCGTCTGCTGATTAATCCCACCCAGAAGAGAGCCTTGGCTACTGCAAGATGTAATGTGCTGCCATCAGCTCTGCTGGAGGGAAGGTTTAAGAATATGGAACGTTCTAAAAGAGTTTGTTCATGTGATAGGACTACGGTTGAAACACTTGACCATTCTTTGTTTCTATGCCAATAAGATACAATAAGATACGCATGAAATACATGCATTCCATTTTCTTGCAATGTTCTCAGTGGCATGAGTGTTATAAGATACCCAATCTTCCGAACAGCTCTGATTTTGTGAAACTGTTGCAAATTGTCACAACTGTTTTGTGAAACTTTTGTGAAGCTGTTGCAAATTTTATACTGGAAATTAGTAATTTTAACTGTATTTCTTAACCTTGTTTTGTTTTAAAATTTTGTCCTGTTTTATATGCCAATATAAAATATAAGACACTGTCTTATTTTTGGGGAAACACAGTATGTTGCAGCAATATCTCATGTGGTGCTGCTTCCCTCCCGCCCCAGGGCTTAGCCTCATTCCCAACCCTTCTTGCATGCCAGTATTACGGCATAGTTGTTGTATTGCAATGAATTAGCAGAGAAAGGAAAAGCTACAGCACTAGTGTGAAGCTAAAAAAAAAACCCCAAGGAAAAAAGAAAGATAACAAAAATAAAAGAAAAAATCGCCACATCCGTCATGAGAGACACACAGAGTCACTGGCAAGGAAGGGAGAAGTGTTTTTTAAAAATGGAGGAAAATGTGTAGGAAACTCCATGTCGAAGTTCCGTGTGGAAGTTCCCAGCACCGTGATAGCGGCACAGGCAATCCACACTGCGCGGAAGCAGCCCAAGGGCACAGAAATGCTGCCACAGGAGGTGGTGATGGCCACTAACCTGGATAGCTTTAAAAGGGGCTTGGACAGATTTATGGAGGAGAAGTCGATCTCTGGCTTCCAATCTTGATCCTCCTTGATCTGAGATTGCAAATGCCTTAGCAGATCAGGTGCTCGGGAGCAGAAGCAGCAGGCCATTGCTTTCATATCCTGCATGTGAGCTCCCAAAGGCATCTGGTGGGCCACTGCGAGTAGCAGAGTGCTGGACTAGATTAGTGTGACCAGACATCCCGCTTTTGGCAGGACAGTCCCGCTTTTAACCAATTTGTCCCGTGTCCCACAGGGTTTTTTAAATGTCCTGATTTTTGGAAGGCTGCCGCACTGCCTTCTGGGGCGCTCCCCTTTTCCTACCCTGTCACAGGGCGGGAAACAGGGGAGCGCTCCAGAAAGAGCGAGTGATGCGTGCTCCGGCGTCGCCAAGCATGCGCAGGTGGCGTCCGCCCCACTTAAAAAAGGTGAAAATCTGGTCACCTTAGACTAGATGGACTCTGGTCTGATTCAGCAGGCTTTTTCTCTTTTTATGTTATTAAAGATCTTCTTTTGGGGGAAGGCTAGGGGTTAAAAAGTGCCAGTGAAGTGAGAATCACCAGCGGCCTCTGGTGCGCCAGAGTCCAGGGAATCACTCAACAATGGCTTATGATAGAAACCAAGTGCTAAAGGGCAGATTTGATTTCCAGGCCCGGTTCCCCTTGGCTCAAAAAGCCTCCTAAGTCATGAGAATGGCACTTGGGAGTGGATGTGGTATGAAAGAGATCTCCCATGAATCCTGCCTCTTGCTGTGACGGCTGCCCAGTCCAACTTTTCTTGTTACTCAAGGCAAGCTCTGGATTCCCAGGCAGAGGCAAATACTAAACTTGTACTAACGTCCTGCTGAAAAAGCCTGTGGTGCAGAGTGATAAGTTGAAGGACTGCAGTCAAAGATCTGCTCACGACCTGAGTTCGATCTCAAGGGAAGTCAGTTTCAGGCAGCCGGCTCAGGGTTGACTCAACCTTCCATCTTCCAGAGGTCAGTAAAATCAGTACCCAGCTTGCTGGGGGTGAAGTGTAGACGATTGGGGAAGGCCATGGCAAACCACTCCGAAAACACAGTTTGCCTAGTAAATGTCATAATGTGATATCAACCCATAGGTCAGTAATGACCCTGAGCTTACATAGGGAACTATCTTCACTTTTCATGTCTTGCTAAATGGTGTGGGTGGGGGAGGCATAGGTAAGGTGACCAGATTGTCACCTTTTAAAACCGGGACGGGGTGGGGGTGGGCGTGCTGCTGGACGCCGCCGCGCACAGGCTGCTAGATGAGGCTGTAGTAGACGGCCAGGACGATGGCAGCCGGCGAGCTGGAGAGGACGTAGGCCAGAACGATGGCCAGGCGCACCCACTTCTTGTTGGTCTTGGCCGCCATGTGCGCCTTCTTGTCCCCGGTGTAGGTGGCCGGCTTGCCCCGCTCCCTGCCTGCCGCTGCCTCCTTCTCAGGGGTGCGGCCCTTGGCCCGGTGCTCCGCCGCTCGCTCCGTCTTGCTGTGACTCCCGGCGGGGAAGACGCGCCGCCGATCACATCACCACCAGCAGCACTAGCACCTGCCCCCGACAAGCTGCGAGAGGCACCCGCCCGGTCCCGCAGGAGCAGCAGTGGCGGAGGAAGCCGAGGGAAGGGAGCCCGAGAGCTGCGGCTGGCCTGCCTGGAAGAGCCTCCTCCTTCTCCTCCTCCTCTCCGGCTACCCGCGTCCTGGCCTCCTCTTTGGCAGACCTCGCTGGCAGAAGAGGCGGCTCCATGACGCCCCGCGCCCGGCAGGGAGGAGGAGAGAAGCGCTGGGCAGGGTAGGGCGGGAGGCGGGAGGCTGCCGCACTGCCTTCTGGGGTGCTACCCTGTTTCCCACCCTGTGACAGGGTGGGAACCGGGAGCACCCCAGAAGGCAAAATCGGGACAGGTACAAAACCCCGCGGGACGCAGGACAGATTAGTGTAAGGCGGGACTGTCCCGCCCAAAGCGGGACGTCTGGTCACCTTAGGTATGGGGAGGAAGGGATCTCAGCCTAAACCAAAATCTCCATTGGGTGTGAAGTACCTATAAGCATAGATTGGACCAGAGGCGTATTGGGGGGAAATGGTGCCTGGTGGTAACACCTGTTCTGGGCGCCCTGCCTCCCTCGCCTGGCCCCTGCTCAATGGAGGTGGGGGAGCTGGCCCGGCAGCTTCTGCCGGGGGCGGGGCTGGGTGGCCCAGAAGCTCCTGCCGTCCCTAGCTTCCCTGCTGACAGGGTGGCCGGGGAGGAAAGCAGCTGGCCTGTGATTGCCCAGCACAGAGAGAACCGCTGGGTGCCGGCTGAGTCCTTGCGCCCAGCGCCTCCCCATGAGACCAAACGGCATGCACCCGGGGACATGGGGTACCCGTGTCCCCACTACCAGGACTACACTGGATTGGATTCACAGCCTTTTCAAGGTGAAGCACCAGCACAGAATCACAGCTGCTTTTAACACCACCAACTAGGGCAGTGGTGGCGAACCTATGGCACGGGTGCCAAAGGTGGCACTCAGAGCCCTCTCTGTGGGCACGCGCAAACAGAGTCCCCCCACCCCCACACATCTAGGCTGGCCTGGGCCGCTGGGCTCAATTATTAGCATTAATCCTAAAACCTAGTTTTGGGGGAAGCAGTGTAGGTAACCCTGTTAAGCACTGTTAAACCTGACTGGTTTTTTCTAAACGAAAACCTCAGTATTCAGGTTAAATTGCCGCGTTGGCACTTTGCGATAAATACGTGGGTTTGGGGTTGCAATTTGGGCACTCAGTCTCAAAAAGGTTCGCTATTGCTGAACTAGGGAGTTTCACAAATGCATAGGTTTGGTTTTATTTAAAAACATGCTTATGTTCAAATGCCGCTGACAGATTTTTAGGCTGTGCGGGAGAAGATGCAATCACAAGTTCTAAGGTCTGAGAGCCGTCTGGGCCTTTTCCAAAATTTCTTCTCGAATTTTTGGATAGTCTGGGCATAACTTCAGCACCTGTTGCAAAGAAGACATTCACGATTAGGCATAAAGCAGCCACAATCTACAGCAATTGCTTACTAATTGAGTTACAGGAGTGCTGGAAAGTGCTGTCGAGTTGCAGCTGATAGTAACACCACGGGATTTTCAAGGCCAGAGATGTTCACACGCAGGTTGCCATTGGCTGCCTCTGGACAGCAACCACTTCCTCTGTGGTCTCCCATCCAAGTTCTAGCCAAGACTGATCCCGCTTAGCTTTGGATCTGATGAGATCAGGTTAGTCTGGGCTGTCCAGGTCAAGGCAAAAGCAGCCATTTTGTTGCTGCACCCACCACGCCACGTCAGAATTCCAAATGTGCCCACGGGCTCGAAAGGGTTAGGGACTGATCTAGATCCTCTAGATCAGTGATGGCGAACCTATGGCATGGGTGCCAGAGGTGGGACTTTGAGCCCTCTCTGTGGGCACGCACACACAGAGTTTGTCATGTGGGGGACAGAAAATCACCCCCCCCACACACACACATCTAGGCTGGTCTGGGCCACTGAGCATGATAAGCGCGCACCGAGGTGAGTAGGGAGGACTCGGCTGGCGGGCCTGGTGCCTGTGCTCCCGGTGGCTTCTGCCCAAGGGGTGTGTGTGTGGGCAGAGGAGGCAGAGATGCTAAAGAGGCACAGAGCGGTGTACATAGGACTTGCTGGAGGCTAGAGCAGGCTGGCCCCTGTTCAAGCGGGTGGAGCGGAGGAAGAGGGAGCCAACCGTTTTTTTCTAAACAAAAACCTCAGCATTCAGGTTAAATTGCCGTGTTGGCACTTTGCGATAAATAAGTGGGTTTTGAGTGGCAATTTGGGCACTCGGTCTCGAAAAGGTTCACCATCACTGCTGTAGAGCATCACAGTGAGTGAACTGTGGTCTGGAGAACTTACAACATGGCAGACGTCTATCGCTTCCACGTATCTCTTATCTTTTAGATAATTGAAGGCAAGTTTAAATCCTAGGGGAGGGAGAAAAAAAGGAGGGAAGGTTAGGGTTCTGTTGAGTATACTATGTAAAGCTAAATTATTGCTTGCTCCTGTGTGGATAATGAAGAAGAAGAAGAGGAGTTTGGATTTATACCCCACCTTTCTCCCCAATAAGGAGACTCAAGGTGGCTCCTTTCCCTTCCTCTCTCCACAACAGACACCTTGAAGAGTTTAGATTTATATCCCCCCTTTCTCTCCTGCAGGAGACTCAAAGGGGCTGACAATCTCCTTGCCCTTCCCCCCTCACAACAAACACCCTGTGAGGTAGGTGGGGATGAGAGAGCTCCGAGAAGCTGTGACTAGCCCAAGGTCACCCAGCTGGCGTGTGTGGGAGCGCATAGGCTAATCTGAATTCCCCAGATAAGCCTCCACAGCTCAGGTGGCAGAGCTGGGAATCAAACCCGGTTCCTCCAGATTAGATACACGAGCTCTTAACCTCCTACGCCACTGCTGCTCAATAAGGAGACTCAAGGTGGCTTACAAGCTCCTTTCCCTTCCTGTCTCCACAACAGACACCTTGTGAGGTAGGTGGGACTGAGAGAGTTCTCAGAGAACTGTGACTAGCCCAAGGTCACCCAGCAGGAATGTAGGAGTGCGGGAACACATCTGGTTCACCAGATTAGCCTCTGCCACTGAGGTGGAGGAGTGGGGAATCCAACCCGGCTCTCCAGATTAGAATCCACCTGCTCTTAACCACTACAGCTAGCCCAACTGAGCTACCCACAGACAAGGTGTCGAGATCCTGAAAACCTTGCTCTTGCCTTGTCTCCAGGGGAGGACGGGAGCTTGTGGCATCCAGGCTGTTACTGCTTGAAGTTTCAGTAGAACTATGCTATGTAGGAATGACTAGGTTTAATTGGAACAACTTTCCTAGGCCGGGGCGAACCGAGTGCAGCCTTGGAGAAGAGCAGGCTTAGTAGTGGGAGATAAAAGGGGGTGAACTGCGTAGCAACAGAGAGAAGGGAGTTGGTGCGATGTGGGAACTAAGCGGACAGTCGGGTATGAAAGCTTTCATTTCGGCAAAGTGTAACCTCTTTGAACTCCAATCAATAAACTGATTTCGTATCCACTGAGTCTATTTACTGGGAGGTCCACAAGAGATGATACGGGGGCACCCAGGCATGCAGAGAAATAGGCCTTTGTAAATCAACCGAAAGCAAAGATCTCCACCCTGTGGAGATATAAGGGGAAAGGTACTTCTGTCAGAACATGTGTTTAGATGAGCAAAATCTAAATGACAGCTGGAGCCTCCTTCCAGCAGGTGCCGTGTGCAGATTAGGACTAAGTGCACAGCTTGTACCGTGTGCAAAACCTGATAAGGTGAGGGCACCTGATTGGTACCACTTTTGTATATAGTTAGCACAGACAGCAGAGGGATGTGTGCCTGAAAACACCTGTGGTCTGAGGAAGCACTTTGTCAGTAGATAGCAATAAATAGAACTGCACTGGTGACTGTGTGTCCGTCAGTTCTTGTCTACATTGCGTCCTGCAAGGTGGTCTACTCCGAGTAAATCCGCTGCTTCAACAACTTCTCCTCAAGGAAAGGAGTTAGAGAGCTTTTTAAAAGAAAGAGGGGAATTCCGAACGCCTGACGGAGGCATTGTGGTAATGACCAAATCAATCATGGATTGAAATAAAGACTTCCCCCTGGTGGCAGAGAGAGGAATGCATGGGGACTTGGTCAGGAAAAATAGCACCAATGGGGCAAGACCAGGAAGATCTGGACTTTCTTATCCAATGGGAGGCTCCCTAGCGCTGTTGGATCTTTCCCAACACAGTGCAGCCAGATTTGTGAAAGGCTGCAGAAAAGACCGGATGTGGGCAAAAGTCCGCTGATTCTGAGCGGAAGGAGGGAAAGACCGGCTTTCCAAAAGCATCTAGGCTAGGGAAACCAATCTATGGCCCCTTCCGCACATGCAGAATAATGTACTTTCAATCCACTTTCAATGCACTTAGAAGCTGAATAGCAAAATCCACTTGCAAACAATTGTGAAAGTGGATTGAAAGTGGATTGAAAAGTGAATTTTGAAAGTGGATTGAAAGCAGCAGCAGCAGAAGGCCATTGCTTTCACATCCTGCACGTGAGCTCCCAAAGGCACCTGGTGGGCCACTGCGAGTAGCAGAGTGCTGGACTAGATGGACTCTGGTCTGATCCAGCAGGCTAGTTCTTATGTTCTTCTGAAAATGCATTATTCTGCATGTGCAGAAGGGGCCTTAGTGTAATGTACAGCTTGTGTGAGTCACTCAATTAAATCAGGCATTTCACAGCTAGCATCTCCAAACATCTTTTGACTGATTTGGCCCCATGGAAGGTTCCAAAATGGTCTGCAGCTTTAGGATCAGGAAACAGCCTAGTCGCTTTGAACTGGCCGCCGTGTATACAGGAAACAAGCTTGGCAGAAGCGGCTTGGTGTGCCCGAGTTCTCTAGACCCCAGGATTCTGCTTTGGCGTCGGTGCCTGAGCCAATCTGGCTGGCAGCTACCATTGCTTGACAGGTTTACTTTTTTATCTAGCGGATATTCATACCTTCATGAACTCACAGTTATGACTGCTTGCTCCAAAGGAAGCTTTGGAAACACAGAGCATCCAGCAAACAGGGCCACAATAGAGACCACATTACCTCATATGTCCCTACACGGCCTCTGTGCTCGGCAGAGGCCAATTTGCTGGTGGTTCCTGGCCCCTCAATGATATGGCTGGCCTCCACACGGGCCAGGACCTTTACGGCCCTGGCCCCGGCCTGGTGGAACACTCTTCCTCCAGCTGTCCGGGCCCTGCGGGACCTTGGTGAGTTCCGCAGGGCCTGCAAGACTGAGTTGTTCCCCCGGGCCTTTGGAGTGTCCAGTCGCTGAGGTGCGCCCCCAGCCCCCACTTCCTTGCTTTGCTCCTTGGCCCTTTTGCTCCCTATCTTTTATAATTTATTTCTGCATATTTACTGTTAATTTCAGGGAGGAGTCCGGCTGCTCCCTTCTTTTTGGGGTGGTTTTAAAGGAATTGGGTTACGGGACGCCATTACTACTATTGTTATTGTTTTTGACCGCGGTTTAAATGGTTTTAATGGATTTTAGTGTATATGGTCATTATTGTGACCCTTGTTTTATATTGTATATAGATTAGTGTTGTGCACCGCCCAGAGCCCCTTGGGGATTGGGCGATCTATAAATTTAAATAATAAATATAAATAAATAAATAAACCCCTCTACTTGCCAACAGCAGGATTTGATTGGTTGCTGTATTTCCAAGCGAACTCATAGTTGGCCGCCGCCTCTCTGTAGGCCTTTTCCTTTTCTGCGATAAATCCCAAGCATTCATATGCTTTAGAGCACGACTGCAGAGAAAGAAGACAATGCACACACACAGCCTCCTTTAAGCAACACTGAAATGCAGGGCTGGAAATGACCTGCAGGGTCTTCTATTCCAACCCCCTGCAGAAATTCACCATTATTACCCATCTTTCCCAGTGACCCTCACAGATCTTGGGGTAACCACTCCCTGCAGAAAGGGCCTGTGAGTTCCAGCAGGTTGGGGCCAAAGCCAAAAAAGTCCGGCCCTTGGAAGAGGACAGCAAAATACCCATGAGGACAGGAACTACCGTATTTCCCCGAAAATAAGACAGTGTCTTATATTAATTTTTGCTCCCAAAGATGCACTATGTCTTATTTTCAGGGGATGTCTTATTTTTCTGTGTTCTGTTCGTCGGGCATGCTTCCAAACAAAAACTTTGCTACGTCTTACTTTCGGGAGATGTCTTATATTTCACACTTCAGCAAAACTTCTACTATGTCTTATTTTCAGGGGATGTCTTATATTCGGGGAAACAGGGTACCAGAAGGTTGTTTCCCTTGGAGCATAACAGCCTTTGGGACAGAGGTGGGATTCAGCCGGTTTGCACCGGTAGCTAACTAGCTGGAATCCCACCAGGGCAGCCATGCCGCTGGCCCAGAGGAGCGTGGTCCGATTGCCGGCCCCCCGCAGTCGGTCCTCCGCAGCAGCCGCCACCTTTTCTTGCCTCCCTCCTGCTCAACATCGGAAAGGGGGGGGCGATGGGGGGACGGGGACCCGGTGGTTGGATTTTAGAATCCCACCACTGCTTTGGAGGTATAGTGGCAAAGGTGATCCCAGAGGCAGGAATCGACGCATCAAGAGGTTTTCCAGCCAAAGCAACTGCCACACGCATTCTCTCACCTTATTGTACCGTAAGCAGCGGTCTAACAGTTCCGTGGCGAGGTCGTATTTGCCATTTGTGCAATGGATGTCGGCCAACAAAATCCAACCCTTCTCCAGCTCTTCGGCATCCGTCAAAGACCAAGCAGCCTTGCTCAGCCGCTTCAGCTGGGTCTTGGCTTTGGCCGTCTGCTTGAGAATCAGGTTTGCTTGAGCCATGGCCAGTATCGCCGACACATTTTCCATCTAGAAAAAAACATGTCCAGAATAGGCAGGGTGTAAAGGGGGTGTGTGTGTCCTGAATTTGACTGCAATCAACTTTTTTGAGCACTGCAAAGGACATTTCCATATGATGGCGGCACTCCTGTGCCACCCCTAACGTTTCTATTGCTGTTTCATCCCCGACTGTAGCCCCTTTCAGTTTTGAAGAAGATGACGACGAAGAATTGGATTTATATCCCCCCTTTCTCTCCTGCAAGGAGACTCAAAGAGGCTTACAATCTCCTTGCCCTTCCCCCCTCACAACAGACACCTTGTGAGGTGGGTGGGGCGAGAGAGCTCCGAAGAATTATGACTAGCCCAAGGTCACCCAGCTGGCGTGTGTTGGCGCACACAAGCTAAGATGGTTTACCGGATAAGCCTCCACATTTCAAGTGGCAGAGCAGGGAATCAAACCCGGTCCTCCAGATTAGAATGCACCTGCTCTTAACCACTGCACCACGCTGGCTCTCTGAAGGTCTTACCTGCTTCTGTGCCAAAATTGTAAATGCATCTAAGGCCTTGTCTACATTATGCTTCTCTTTGGTAGCCATTAAACAGTAGTTGCGCAACATCTCCTCTTGTTTGTGACCCTCTTGGGAGTGGGCGTAAAACTCCTTGAGGAGCTTCTCTGCTGTGCGGATCCCGTGCTGCTCAGATTCCCTCTTTTCCTTTAGGATACTGTTGAGAAGAAAAGAGTTTTGATATTTTCCAGTCCAGTGTGGGGTCTGTGGGCTCCATGGCCAGACTGACCAGACGTCCCGCTTTAGGCAGAACAGTCCTGCCTTCAAACAATTTGTCCCGCGGCCCGTGGATTATTTAAATTGTCCCGATTTTTGGGAGGCTGCCGCACTGCCTTCTGGGGCGTAAGGCAGTGCGGCAGCCTCCCAGAAGGCCATGGCGCTTCCTGCAATGGCTGTGCGTACTGCATGTGCCAAGCAGTCCCGGTTCACCCAGTTCTAATAAGGTGACCATCTGGTCACCTTATCCATGGCGCCAACTGACACTTTTCCTGAAGTCAACCAAGCAGAGGTCTTCACGTTGCACCACTGAAGTACTGTGGCTTGTTTACCTCGCATCCCCATTTTGGTTCTCAAAAGCTTCTCCGCCGATTATCTCGTCGTCAGGATTTAGGCAGATCTGAATCATTTTATTAAGGGCTTTCTGGCCCCAGTCATTATCCTTACGGGCTTTATTGAAGAACTTCAGGGCTTCATTCGGCTTCCCCATGTGCCTGTTGGTGAAGAGGAAGAGAGGCCCAGAGCTAAAATATACATTTATTTAGAAGGGATACACAAGGAGCCTTTTGCTCCCTGACAGCCTTTTTCATGAGCCTAAACATGCACCTAGTGAGAAGCTATTCACATAACCTTGCAACTGCACATGGACCAAACTGAGCCCTTGAATCTTCAAAGTGCATTCTCTTTTTCTTTATCTCAAACTTCCTGTTTCTTCGGCGTCTTTTAAAAGTCCCATGTGTGTTTTGCTTCCTCCAGCGGTTGATTCCATATCACACCTGTTTTTATGAAGCGGCCGCTTAAACCAGCAGGGAAATAAACTGGATTTAATCTCCCGCTATATCGAATCAACCACTAGAGGGAGTAGAAGAAGAGAGCTTGGATTTATACTTCCAATAAAATACATCAGTAAAATAACCCAAGTAATTTAAAAAGGCAATTAAAACCACCAATAAAGGTCGGGCATAAAAGCACGTCAAGCAGCCAGAATAGCTCAGATTAGCCGGCCACATCTTGGAAGTTTAGGAGCATTGGTCAGGGTTAGTACTTCGCTGGGAAATCACTAAAGTCCCTTCTGCATATAAGAACATAAGAACAAGCCAGCTGGATCAGACCAGAGTTCATCTAGTCCAGCTCTCTGCTACTCGCAGTGGCCCACCAGAGCTCACTCTGCTCTTCCTGGCCCAGTCTTCTTCTCCACTGCTACTCCTCTCTGCTGGTTCCAGAGACATATGCAGAATAATGCACGTTCAATCCACTTTCATAATTCTTTGCAAGTGGATTTTGCTATTCTGCACAGTAAAATACAGCTGCAAAGTGCATTGAAAGTAGATTGAAAGTGCATTATTCTGCATGTGCGGAAGGGGCCCAAGGAAAGCTGGGGTTGCTATGCACAGGAAGAGGACTAAAATGATACACTGATCAAGGCCACTATATATTTCCTCAATTGGCTTTCCTGCTACTATTTCACAGAGCATGTCCCTTTTGTTCATACTGCTCTCTGCAACTTACCAGCAATACAATCCCTTGCAGTAGTTATAGCCGGGCTCCAAAGGTATTCGGGTTGATTTGCGCTCTGCCATTTCAAAAAAGGGTGTCGCTTCATCAAGTTTACCGCTTCTCCTCAGCAAATCAATCAAGCTCTCCATGACTAAGAAATTATCTGAAACCGCATAAAGAACACTTTAATACGTTCAGGTCTTTGGAAACAACATGCAAATGTACGGAAGAACAGACCTTAACGGTGTGACTGCAGTATCACAGATGGAGTGCTGTCGGCTGAATTTTTAAAAAATCTTTTGGCCCCAGTCCATGTACACATGCATCTGGCCTTTAATTACCAATACCTGGCATTTTCTGCAGAATGTTTCGATACAGATGGACGGCTTGGTCATACTTCTCTTTTCTAAACAGAAGATCTGCCATCATCTAGCAAAAGAGCAAACATTTCATATTCAGCGCAACAAAACTCAATGCTTTGCAAAGAACTGCCATTTGAAAGCCCCGTTGCTGCTATATTGCCTTGATAGCTACACCAACCAACAACAGGGAATCTATCCAAGCCTGTCCCTTTGTGGAAAAAAAACCAACTATGCATATCAGGACTGTCATGCGTCTCCTGCTCTCCACTCTTCGTGTTCTACAGGCCACATCCTCCTTCACTGCCCTCACTTCAGAGAAATAAGAGCCAAAATACTAAACCCAATATTAAATAACTTCAGGGGTTATCCAGAAAATGTATGTATAAGGAAGCTCCTGGAAGACAAAAATCCAAACTGGTCTAGACTGGTTGCCAAATTTTGTACATTTGTTATAAAGAAACGCAGACCAGTGAGCAGGCAACTGATATTGTATTAAAGATACAGATATATGAATATATGGCTCACAATCATTATTAATTATTAATATTATTACTATTATTATTTTAACCTAGGATTGAACAAATGGAAGTGCAGACAGGCCGAAAGACAATAAGTAGGCAAGCCCATGCATGTATACGAATAATTTTAACTGGAGTGACTCATTTTAACGCTAAGTTATGGATCGGATTCATTCTAACGCTAAGTTATAGATCGGATTTATTTTAACGCTAAGTTATGGATTGGATTTTTTAATGCTAAGTTATGGACTGGATGTATTTTAACGCTAAGTTACCGTATGTATGGGACAAGTGAAACAAATTAGGCCTCAATGTTGATTTTGGGGTATTTCTATATATTACAATTACACCGGGAATTACAAGGTTGAGAGTGTGTATAGAATTTGTTGATCCTTGACTATAATTTGCTGTATAGAATTTGTCGGTCCCTGACTGTAATTTGCTGGTCTTTGACTGTAATAATAAATTGATTGACTCTTCGTGTTCAGTTCAGTTGCAAGGAAGTGTGGAAGCCACTGAGCTTTTCGTGTTGCTTCCCTTGTGGTGGCTTGTAAAGAACAACGGTTTTTCCACATTCTGACTTTCCTCACGTCAAAGTTTCTGTTTCATTGGGGAGAAAAGTGATCTTCAGTTCCACAAGTGTTTTTCTCCCTTTAATCTGCAGGGAAACATGTTGGACTTGAACCCAGGTGATATCGAATCGACCACCAGAGGGAGTAAAATACGTGCGGAACTGACCCTCCCCCAAAGAAACAGGAACATAGAAGTGAGGAAAACGAAAATTAAGGAAAATCCTTCGTAAATAAGAGCAGTGATCTGTTACAAAATTAAAATTAGCCCCCCCCCCCACTCTTTTAGGGGACTTTTAGGGGATTGATAGTAGATCGCCATCTGTTATGTTTGGTATTTGGAAGCTGCATTTTAATAGGGCTGGTTTTAATGTGTATAGAGCCATAATTACTTATTTAATTAACTTTGGTATCATTGATTTTATTTTGTGCTCTATCTGTATATCTTGTTGTTCACCGCCCTGAGCCCTCTGGGGGAGGGCGGTATACAAGTATAAATAATAATAATAATAATCAGTCAGTCACAAGCCTTTATTGGCATAAAATAAACATACAAAATCAGCATACAAAATTTGCCCATTATTGCTCACAATTATAGACACTGGTACTAAAATACTAAATACTAAAATATATACATGGTCCTTCTGTAACTACAGGACATTCCTTCAGCTAAGTTAACCCACCCAAACGTCATCGGACACTGACAGAAGCCAGCAAAATCACTGCTGGCTATATGCGGTCATAATACATAGACATTGGTTGGTATTCATCTAGACTTATGTCTATTATTGTTAGCAGAAATTTTGCTACATTCTCACACACTGTGGGATCCATGTTGTTCAAAAGCATAGGTATCTTAAGAGCATCAGTTAGATTGTTATACAGAAATGGGATAAGTGCAGATTGTGACATTCTGATTTTTGCAAACCTTACACAATGAAAGAGGGTATGATCGAGTGTCTCCACCTGACCCATATTGCATGGACATAGCCTCCTCTGTTTATCAATTTGTTGATATCTGCCATAGAGCAGCATAGAAGGCATTAGATTGAGTCTGGCCAGTGTTAAAGCTCTTCTTAATTTAGGGTTGGTGATCCACTGTAAATAATTGGCCATGTGTCCTTGTTCAATTGGAATAAGCAGGGTCAGGGGGGAACACGTTTTCCTCGCAGCTGTTATCATATCCTGATACTCTTGTTCTAATAGCTTAGTTTTCAAGCAGCTATATGCTTCTGATAGGGAAAGAGGGACTAACGACTCTAATGAAAAGCCAAGAGTGTTGATTTTTCCCTCAACTAGTTTCAGCCACCTAGAATTTGCATAGTCGGAAAGCATGAGGTGTAACAAACTGGAGTGATCCTGTAAATAGTGGATACGTAGCCAGTATCTGACAGTTCTCAGCCAGGCCATCGTGGCATATGATATTTGCCCGAGTTCTAAACATAGGGCTGCATATGAAGCACAATTTGGTAAGCCCATAATTTTGTGGAAGAAACGGGACTGGGCTGTGTTTATATTTTTGTTTATAGCTCCGATCCAAATAGGTGCTCCATAGAGGAGCTGAGAGCCGCATTTAGCATTGAACACCTTCAATGCGGATGGTATATACTGGTGGCCCACAGTGAAAAAGAAACGCTGAATTGCTAGGGCACTGTTGTTGGCTGCAGCGAGTGCTAATTTCCTATGTACTGCCCAATTAAGGTTGCTAGTAAGAGTTATGCCCAAATATTTGAACTGGTTAACTTGTTCTATGGGTCTGTTATTGATGGTCCATGTATGACTAGGGGGTCTTCTAGCGAAGACCATTATTTTGGTTTTTTCATAGTTAATTACCAGTTCGTTCCTCTTACAATATTCAGCGCAGCAATTTAAGAGAGGCAGTGAGACCAACTTTAGTGTGGGAAAGAAAAAGCGGTGTCGTCAGCATACAGTAACGCGGGCACGTGTTTAGTGCTTAGTTTGGGAACATGCCCATTGGCCTTCTGGAGGGTTGGCACTAGATCACTAAGGAATATATTGAACAAAGTGGGGGCCAATGTACAGCCTTGTTTGACCCTCTGGTTGTGATGATATTTTTTCTGTGAGCGGTCCTTTTGTTGCGGCTCTTATTCTGCAGCTAGTGCAAGTGTGTAGCTGTTTTATAAGAAACAGTAGTCTGGGGTCCATGTAACTTGCCGTCAATTTTCTCCACAGTAGGGCTCTAGATATGGAGTCAAATGCCCCTTTTAAATCCAGGAAGGCTGCAAACAGTTTACGGTTATTATGAGTTATACTTTTGTTAGCTAAGTGTGCTAAAACTGTTACATGATCCAGTGTTGATTTATTTTAGTGAATTCGATTTGCTCGGTCCTATTACTTCTGCTTGCTTGACCCAATCTTCCACTCTCCTAAGGGAGTAGTTTTGCATATAGTTTGCCAATTACAGATAATAGGCTTATAGGACCGATAGTTTGAAGGATTTGTAATATCACCCTTTTGTAGATTGGGACAACTATAGACGCCAGCCACATCTTTGGGATGCGGCCCGTGTTATTTACATGGGTAAATAAGGAAGCCAGAGTTGTAGCCCACCACTCGGGTGAGGATTTAAGTATTTCTGGTATTATTGCATCAGGACCTGGGGCCTTACCGCTTTTCAAACCACTGATTAGTTTACTCACTTCTTGAGGATTAACCTCAGGCCAATCTGGTAGCTCCTCTGGTATTGAAGTGGAATAAGGGTATCCAGTTAGGATAGCATTCATCAGATTAGAAAAATAACTGAACCATCGGTCCTAGTGAAATATGGGGCAACTGGATACTGCGTTTGGGCCCTTCTATTTATGATCTGCCAGAATTGCTTAATGTTATTTGTTAAAGAGTGGCTTGATATAGTTGTTTCCCACTGCTGTTCGAATCGATTTTTTCGTTTCCATTGTACCATAATTTGAAAATCCTTTTTCAGTTGGGTTATATTGCTGAGTAGCTTTTCCTCACCTGTGCTGCGGTAACTTCTATATAATGATCGTATTAAGTTGTTAAATTCAATACAGTAGCGATCAAACCATTCTCTATGACCGTTTACAGCCTTAGATTTGGTCGAGGAGACGGCTTGAAGTTCCCCTGCTAAATTTGAAACTAGTTGTTCAAAGTGATGTATTCCACGTTCTGGTGTGTCAGCCTGTAATATATTCTCTTTTAATTTATTAAATGTAAAAGAGCTAAGTAGTGTTTCTGTAGCAGCTGCCACCTGAGGTGACCATGTTATTTTCTGATGCCTAAAGTTGGTGGGGTCCTCTGTATTAGTCTTTACCTCAAATGAAAAAGTTACATTGAGTGGAAGATGATCACTTAGCAATAAGTCCCCAACGCTAAAAGATGTGATAATAATAATAATAATAATAATAATAATAATAATAATAATAATAATAATAATAATAATAATAATAATAATAATAATAATAATAATATGAGGATGATGATGATGATGATGACGACAAAAGAACAGTCATACCATTGTTCCAATTTCGCTGTTGCTGTCATCTTGAAGCAGAAGAGAACAATAATGCTCACACTGCTCTGTCTCTCCTTGTATCAAATGCAGGCGAGCTAATTCGAGCACTACCTGCAAATGGAAGCATAATTTGGTTAGCGATTGGATACTGGCGCAGGTTTTACCACTCAAAATCAGTTTCCCCAGATTAGAGTCAGCCAATCCTGTGGAGGAGCGTGGAATCAAACCCAGTTCACCAGATAAGAGTTTGCTGCCTGCGTGGAAGAGCAGGGAATCAAACTAGGGCAGTGATGGCGAACCTTTTTGAAAATGAGTGCCCAAATTGCAACCCAAACCCCACTTACTTATCACAAAGTGCCAACCTGGCAATTTAACCTGAATACTGAGGTTTTAGTTTAGAAAAAAATGGTTGGCTCCCTCTTCCTCCGCCCCACCCGCTTGAGAAGGGGCCAGCCTGCTCTAGCCTCCAGCAAGTCCCGCGTGCACTGTTCTGTGCCTCTCTAGCATCTCTGCCTCCTCTGCGCCCCCCCCCCCCAAATCTGGCAGCAGCCATCCGGAGCACAGGCACCAGGCCTGCCAGCCAAGTCCTCCCTGCTCACCGCAGTGCGTGCACGTCGTGCTCAGTGGCCCAGGCCAGCCTAGATATGTGTGTGTGCGGGGGGTGATTTTCTGCCACCACATGACAAACTCTGTGTGTGTGTGCCCACAGAGAGGGCACCGAGTGCCACCTCTGGCACCCGTGCCATAGGTTCGCCATCACTGAACTAGGGTCTCCAGATTAGAGTCTACTGCTCTTAACGACTACACCACGCTGACTTTTGGACTGCAGCCTACCTTCTGCCTAGCCTAGCAGTGGCGCCCTTAGCAAGTGTTCGGACCCAGCGATTTGAGATTATGCTCACCTTACTGTCAGTGGGCACGAAGGACAGGGCACTGATATAGTACTTCACGGCTTCTGCATATCTCTTCGCAGCTTGGTAGAATTCAGCATACTGAATGTGGATTGCCAACCCCACTTGCTTTTGAGAAGGGATCAGTTCAGGCTGTTCGACCTGGATCCGCTTGAGGACTCTTTGCTGCGTGTCTGATGCCTTAAAACCCCCGAAAAAGACAGGGTGGTGTTAGGTACACCCATGCCAGAGAACGATCCTGAGACGGCTACTTAGTGGTGAAACACAGCACAACATAACACGGCTGAATCAAGCCGTCAGCTATGGCAATACATCTGACACCAGCAGCAAAGTTGGTGATGGTGGGAAGTTCCATCAAGTTGCAACCAACTCATGGTGACATGATAGCCCTGTTTAGATATTTGAAGGGATGTCATGTTGGTGAGGGAGCAAGCTTGTTTTCTGCTGCTCCAGAGACTAGGACCAGGAGTCATGGGTTCAAGGTGAAGGAAAAGAGATTCTACCTAAGCACCACCTCGGTGGTGGAGTCTCCTTCTTTGGAGGTTTTTAAAGAGAGGCTGGATGGCCATCTGTCAGGAGTGCTTTGATTATGTGTTCCTGCATTGCAGGGGTTGGACTTGATGGCCCCTCTTGATGGCCCTTCTCTTCCAACTCTATGATTCTATGGCTTCCCCATAGGTATTTCAAGGCAGAGGACCTTCAGAGGGGGGCTGCTATTGTCTGCTTCTGCATGGTGATCCTGGACTTCCTTGGTGGTCTCTTGGCCATGTGCTAACCAGGGTCGACCCTACCTAGTCTCCAAGATCAGATGAGACTGGGCTAGCCATATAGCACCAGATGAAAAAAAAAATCACCTCTTACATCCATGGGTCTTACAACTGCATTTCAACCCACTGTGCTGCCTTCAGTCATCCTCTGGGGGTCCCTTGCAAGCACCCGGCCCCAAGATGGCTCGAAACCAATGAATGGACATAAATCTGACATCAGAAATCTTGTGGGTGGGCATTTCAGCCTCACTGGATATTTAAAAAAAAAACCCTTTATTAAGTTAATCTTTTCTGACAGGGAGGGAACAACCATTAGCTGTCAAACTTACATTTGGCCCATGATGGCCTGTATTGATTTCGGCATGCAGGACCTCATAGGCATGGGATACTGTTTACCTTGTTCAAAGTTTCCAGAACTTTTTCTCCTTTCTTCGATGCCATGTAGACCTTGGTTAACAGCATCAGGTTCTTGACATCCTTCATCATGGAAGGCACATCATCAACTGGAAGATCAAAACGAATGTCATTATGCAAAACAGTGAGTGCAGACAAAGGATTTCCAATATGGAGCAGCAGTGGCATAGGAGGTTAAGAGCAGGTGCACTCTGATCTGGAGGAACCGGGTTTGATTCCCCGCTCTGCCGCCTGAGCTGTGGAGGCTTATCTGGGGAATTCAGATTAGCTTGTGCACTCCCACACACGCCAGCTGGGTGACCTTGGGCTAGTCACAGTTCTTCGGAGCTCTCTCAGCCCCACCCACCTCACAGGGTGTTTGTTGTGAGGGGGGAAGGGCAAGGAGATTGTAAGCCCCTTTGAGTCTCCTGCAGGAGAGAAAGGGAGGATATAAATCCAAACTCTTCTTCTTCTTCAATGTGATGCCTGTGGGGGCCATGGTGACCTCCGTGACCTTGGCAAGTGTCCACCAATCGCGTGGGTCATATGCCCATCAAGGCTTTTGATTGGCCGCTGGAGATTGAATTGGCTGCGCAGATTTTAAAAAATACATTGCTTTGGCGGCAGCCGCCACTACAGCACAAGGATCTTCACAGTGTGACGGACGGCCAGCTGCTGCAGCCAATCTATGGCCAACCTAGATGAGAATTCAAGCTTTCCCAGCATTTCAAAGCTGCAGAGCTTCAGTCCTTTGAGTGAGTGTGGGGGAGGGGAAAATCTGTGCGATATTAGGAGATTTCCTTGAAGGAAATTGCAAATGCCTTAGCAGACCAGGTGCTCAGGAGCAGCAGCAGCAGAAGGCCATTGCTTTCACCTCCTGCATGTGAGCTCCCAAAGGCACCTGGTGGGCCACTGCGAGTAGCAGAGTGCTGGACTAGATGGACTCTGGTCTGATCCAGCAGGCTAGTTCTTATGTTCTTATGAAATCAAGGCTAACTGCGGAGGAGACCACACATACATAAATGGCCTTTGGGACTGGGCAATGGTCCTTTCAATTCGGGCTTTGCGCCAATTTTCTTTTTGTGTCGTTTTAGTTAGTAATTTATAGGAGCGAAGGTTGGGGTAGTTAGTTTCCTCCTTAGTATATTATTAGGGAGGGTAAGTTAGATAGGTGTAGCCAGCTCTTTTGGAGAAAATCGGGTAGTATTGTTAGATTATTTTCTTTACAGCAATTGTAGTGTAGTGTAGAGTAGTTTGTAGCTTTATTGTTAGTGTATTGTTATAGCGTTCATGTATCGATACATATTGCTAATATAATGTTACTGTGCTGAGATACTGCTGTATTGTTGCTGTATTGTAAATGTTTTGATATATTGCTAATATATTGAATTGTTAATGTATTGATACGGTGCTGCTGTTATTGTAACTGACTAGTGCTAGGTTTGATGTGTGAAGTCGCCATCTGAAACGTTTTCATTTTACAGTTTTATGTATGTTGTTTTACGAGTTTGTATTCTATTTAACGTATACTGTTATATTATGTTGTTCGCCGCCCTGAGCCCTAAGGGGATGGGCGGGGTATAAATCTAAAATTGAATGAATGAATGAATGAATGAATGAATGAATGAATGAATGCATGAATGAATGAATGAATGAATGAATGAATGAATGAATGAAAACATGGACCTACAGCCTTTCTACTGTGCAAAGTAACATCATCCTGTTCTCTACCTTACGTTTTTTTAAACTGCTTGCTCAGTCTTTTGTGATATTAGAGCTGATCCTACGCTGCTATAAAAACTGCAAATTAACTCAGCTTCTTACAATCCTTATAGAAAAATGCTCGGCAGTGTTTCCAACCTCCAGGTGCCACCTGGAGATCTCGCACTAATAACATTGACCTCTGGGTGACCAAGATCAGTTCCCCGGGAGAAAACAGCTATTTTGGAAGGTAGACTCTATGGATAATACCCTGCTGAGGTCCCTCCTTTCCTTAAACTCCACTCTCTCTAGTGAGGTGTAGTGATTAAGAGCAGGTGCACTCTAATCTGGAGAACTGGGTTTGATTCCCCGCTCTGCCACTTGAGCTTTGGGAGGCTTATCTGGCAAACCAAATTAGCTTGTGCACTCCAACACACACCAGCTGGATGACTTTGGGCTAGTCACAGTTCTTTGGAGTTCTCTCAGCCTCATCTACCTCACAGGGTGTTTGTTGTGAGGGGGAAGGGAAAGGAGTTTGTAAGCCCCTTTGAGTCTCCTTACAGGAGACAAAGGGAGGGGATATAAATCCAACTTTTCTTCTTCTTCCAGGCTCCTCTCACCAAATCTCCAGGTATTTCCCACACCAGAGCCAGAAGCAGTGGCTAGGAGGTTAAGAGCTCGTGTATCTAATCTGGAGGAACCGGGTTTGATTCCCAGCTCTGCCGCCTGAACTGTGGAGGCTTATCTGGGGAATTCAGATTAGCCTGTACACTCCCACACACGCCAGCTGGGTGACCTTGGGCTAGCCACAGTTCTTCAAAGCCCACCTACCTCACAGGGTGTTTGTTGTGAGGGGGAAAGGGCAAGGAGATTGTAAGCCCCTTTGAGTCTCCTGCAGGAGAGAAAGGGGGATATAAATCCAAAACTTTTCTTCTTCTAAGGAGAAGAGTTATTAAATATCTAGTCATAAACAGCAGCTAGACAGAATTGCCATATGTACCAGTGTTGGGTCTAGGCCTACCCTGCAAGTTGGTTATTTAGCATTCTTCTGCCTTAGGACAAAATGAACATTCCCCATAAAGAATCCAAGAAACCAGAAATGTTACCAGGGTCATGATCCAGTGCTTGGTTTAGGACCTTCTCGGCCTTGCCAAACTTCTTCAGCTTTAAGAGGAGATTAGCCAGATCGTGACACAAGAAGTCCTGCTCGCTCATTTTGAGAGCGACGTCATAGTAGTTGATAGCCTGTGACAAAGCGAGACGTTTCAGCAGATTAATTCACCAAGGGAAAAAAAATCTGCTTTTGAGATATTGGTCCTTTCTGCACCACCCAAATAAAATGTTTTGAGGCAGGAAAGAAAAAATTTCCTTTGACGAGTTCCGCATGGTTTGTAGCCCAACGCATTTTACTTGCAGCCTCAACACATTTTTCATGCATCCTGGATTTTAGCGATTTTGTGATTCTCTCATTTTATTTTTACTTTGGTGTGGATTCAGAGCTTTGATGCTTCAGAGCTTCGTGCTGCGATTCTCCTTGCGTCGGTCTTTGTAGCTTCGAAGATATCAACACCCCCCAACCTGACAAAAGTAAACAGGTGAGATGACAAAGCAAGCTCAGAAAATAGCACTGAAGAGGAAGCACAGGGACAACAGAGTGGCGTGGGCAGAGGTGGGATCCAGCAGGTTCTCACAGGTTCCCGAGAGTAGGTTACTAATTATTTGTGTGTGCCGAGAGGGGGTTACTCGTTGGTGATTTTGCCACGTGATTTTGGCCTTAGTTACGCCCCTCCTCTCAGAAGTAGCGCGCAGAACTGGAAGCAATCTAGCAGGAGGTGCACCAGCGTGCGTGGCAGCCTGCGCCTGCGTGCATTCGTTTCCTTGCCACAGCCCCGCCCAGGAATGCCCCACCCCCGGAATGCCCGGTCACGCTCCCGTCGTGCCCTGCCCAGCCCCACTGGCCCTACGCCACAGTTTGAATCCCACCACCATGGGAACCTGTTACTAAAATTTTTGGATCCCAACACTGGGCGTGGGAAATGTTATAAAGACATACGCATAGCAAGTGGAAACATTTTGAAAAACGTTACACTGCTTGGATTCTCGCTTGGTTGCTTGCTGCACTGTGTATTAAATTTTTGCACGTTTAGCATATATTTTGCAAGGATATAATTATTTCTCTGTAGCCAATAGTATAGTGTCCCTGTTTTGATTTTCGACCAGTGTAAAAACCTGCAAATTAAATATGAAGGTTACATGCTGGACATCAACTGGTGTAATATTGAATCCGCCAGTACAGGGTGCAAAATATATACAGAACAGAATCCCTTTCCCCAAAGAAGCAAGAACTTGGGAGTGAGCAAAACAAGAATGCAGAAAAACCAGAATACTCAGTGGTAAAAAAGTTCTGTTTCTTCACCTTGTTGTACTGATGGGTGTGCACGTAGGCCTGTCCGATTTTCCGCGCCACAGCTGCGTCCAAGGGATTTTTCTTCTGCGCTGCTTCATAAACTTCCAAAGCTTTTTCAGGCTAAAATAAGTGACAGAATGATGGCCGTTATATTTTTATGTAAGGTCTTACGACTTCGGTTTTGCGGGTTTTGCTTGCTGTTTATGATTTACAGTGCCATTCAAAACATACTTTTCAAAGTATGTTGAAGCTAAATGGGCTTAGAAGAGTGTCATCTTGCTTAGAATGGCACTGCAAGTCCTCTCTATTGAATTTTGTTCTGGGGAAGCGGATTTAGAATGTGGGGAGGATTGTCAGGTAGACAGTTCTAAAATCAAAGCGATTGATTTTTAAATAAGCCAGCCGTTGACCCCCCAGAAATGCCTGTGAGGAATGCAAAGGGGGGGGGAGTGACTGGAAGGAGAGGAAGCCCCAAAGCCAGGGAAAACAACAGAGTTTGCCCACTCTCAGGAACCGCGGGGCTTCTGGAATCTGCTGGGCCATAAGTCTGCAGGCATTTGAGGCCCTTTCCCCACTTACCTTAAGCCCCGCGCTACTCTCCTTAAGTAGTGCGGGGTCCAGCTGCACTCCCCACTTCAGGGGCGGCGAGAACGCAGCCGCCGCGCTGCCTCTCTTGTGCCCCCTCAGCGCACATAATTCCTGGCGCCTTTTGATGACCCCGTGCAGAGTGCAGGTTCGTGGGGAAGCCGGGGCGCGCGCCAGGAATTGCGCGCGCTGGGAATTGCGCGCAGCAACCCTTGGACAAAGGTAAGTGGGGAAAGGGCCTGCAATCAAAACTCTGCCTCACTGTGGGACAGAGCATCAGTGTATAATCAGCCTTAGTCTTTGGATAGATCTACAACCCAAATCCTACTGCATTGTTCACTTAATGCCTCATTTTGTTGAGGGGTTACTCACTCTGTGTAACCTGCATTGAGTCCCTGAGAGACAAGCAAACTGTAAACAAATATTCCAGTAAGAAGGTGGGACTGGACTATAAGGTTCAGGGATCTCCATGCCTGAATGACAGACTTAAATCTAGCTCCTGCACTATGTAATAGTAATAATAATAGTGATAATAAACATTCATATAGCAATTCCAAGTACTCCAGGGGAGGGCGGTATATAAGTTTAATTAATTAATTGATTGATGATGATAATAATAGTTCATCTAAAAACTGGCTTTAAATTTAATATTTTACTAAATGTTGCATTTGATCTAAAATTACTCCAGTTTCATTTTTTAAAAAGGATCTTTCTACACTAACCTCTTGAATGTTCATGTAAGCATCGCCTAAGAGAAGGCTTGTATGCGGGCTTGGCAAATTTTCACACAGCTCACTAAACCAAAAGAGGAACGTCATTTAAAAACACAACAAGAAACAAAGCCCAGCATAAATCACACATCTTTACAACTTGACCAATTACTCAAAAATAAAGGAAAGGCAACTGTTTTAAATCCACGCCTTCAAGGCTATGGTTCCTACAATTATGTTAATGTAATGGTGAGCAGAAAAGACAATCCGGAGCACTTCCAAGCAAGAACCCCAGCAAGGGCAGATTAGCCTAATCCCGTGGTGGCGAACCTTTGGCACTCCAGATGTTATGGACTACAATTCCCATCAGCCCCTGACAGTATGGCCAATTTGCAGGGGCTGATGGGAGATATGTTATCTAGGCGTCCTCCACCACTATAGTCTGACTTGGATGCTGAATTCCAAAGTCAATCATTTCCCCTTCAAAGTATTGCCAAAGGCTTTCACAGCCGGACTCAACTGGTTATTGTGGGC